>NW_026249802.1:0-133001 GCF_019703515.2 Myxocyprinus asiaticus
TCACCAGTGAATGATGTGCCTGTATAAATTACTGCCCTGCTGACATGCCACCCAAAACTAGGAGTCAGCCTGTGGAGGGCACAGATTCAGAGATGGACCAAGGCATTGTTGGAGGTGTTGCAGAGGAGCGATTGCTGCCTACGGAAGTCCCAGTCACTGGGGGAGATGCTGCCATCGCAGCGCTGGCACAAATGTTCCAGTCATTCATGCAGTATCAAAAGGACCGGCATGAGAGGCAGGAGAAAGAGGCAGCTTGCCACGAGCAAAATTACAAGGTCCTCAGCCACCAGGTCACCCAAATGCAGCTAGACATGGAGCGGACAAGACTTGGAGCTTCGGAAAGAGCTGCAATGCGGGCGATAGACCACAAAGGTTTGTGTGTCGAATAGCCAAGCTGGAGGACAGTGATGATACTGAGCACTACCTTACCACTTTTGAAAGACTTGCAGAGGTGTATCAATGGCCAAGGGAAGACTGGGCCGTCCGCCTCATTCCCTTGTTAACGGGCAAGGCCCGAAGTGCTTTTGTGGCTATGAACCCCTCACAAACCAGAGACTATGACCAAGTGAAAGCTGCAATTCTAAAAAAAAAATATGAAATCAGTGCAGAGACATACAATAGGGAAATTATGGAGACCCTTGTGCTGGAGCACTACCTGCGAGTGTTGTACCCTGAGGTGAGGACTTGGGTAAAGGAAAGAGATCCTGACACTGCTGCGGATGTTGCAACACTGGTTGAGGCCTACATTGCCGCACGCAAGGGACCAGGAACCACTCGATATGCTGGCATCCTCCACTCTTCAAAGGGTAAGTCTGAAGGGTTGGGGGTGGGTTCAAACTCTCAAAGTGGCCCTAAGATCCTTAAGCCCATTCATTCTAAACCCCCAACATCTGCCACATTTCCCCAGAAAACAGTTAAGGGAGAGAGTGTTGTATGTTTTAACTGTGGTGAGCCAGGTCATACTAGGCCCCTTAACCCACTTAAAAAGCCCAAGACAACTGGTCTTTGTTATGTGCCCCGGCCAGAACAGTTAAAAATACAGCTCGATCGGGAGCCAGTCATCACTGTACAGTTAAATGGTAAACCTCTTTCAGCTTTGGTGGACACAGGTTGTTCCCATACGCTGGTAAAGGCCTAATATATACCCAGAGATTCCTGGAGTGAAGGAGACACAGTAACAGTTTGTTGTGTGCATGGGGATAGCACTGAGTTGCCTACTGCTGAGGTTTATATTGAGGTCTGTAATCAGTCATATATGATGAATGTTGGTGTTGCTACCAAGCTGTCCTATCCTGTCCTGTTAGGTACTGATTTCCCTGTCCTAGCTGATTTGGTGCAAGAGGCCGCATGGTGTGGCATCGTCATGAGAGCCCAAGCAAAGCAACTTACTCAGGTTCCACAGCACCAAGAAACAAACCCAGACACACTGTAAGAAATGCCCTTCAGCTCTGAGACTAGCTTAGGTGAGTCAAGGCCTACAGAGCAGGAAAGGCTGCAGAAACGTAGGGAGTGGGTTGAAGGGTTGTTGGAAACATCAGAGCAAGCTGAGGAAGGGGCAGAAGAACCCGAACTCACTGAAGCAGACATAGTTGTCCCTGGTAACCTAGCCCAGCTTCAGCGTGAGGACTCAACTTTAACTGAATGTTTTAAACAGGCTGAGGAAAATGATGGTGTTGTGTCTTTGCTTGGTGAAACTTTTGTGGTGCAAACTGGTCTTTGAACAGACAGAGTAAGGAAGACGAACTGCAGCTGATAGTACCTGAGGCATACAGGAAGGAGGTATTAGAACTTGGGCATTCTATTCCCTGGGCAGGTTACTTGGCTTTTATGAAGACATTAATGTGAATTGCCAAAAGATTTTACTGGCCAAAGATGTACAGTGAGGTTCAGTAGTTCTGTAAATCATGTCCAGAATGCCAGCTCACTACTAGCCGTACCCCTGCCTATGCACCACTCATACCACTTCCTGTAGTTGACACTCCTTTTGAGCGAATAGGAGTTGACATAGTTGGGCCTGTGGAGAAGAGTCAGAGAGGGAACAGATTTATCTTGGTTATTTGCGATTATGCTACCAGGTACCCTGAGGCATACCAACTATGAGAGGTCACAGCTAAGCAAATAGCCACTGTACTCCTATTATTTTTCTCGCAGGTTGGCATACCTCGAGATGTGCTCACAGATTAGGGCCCAAACTTCATGAGCCACACCCTACAAAAAGTATATCAATTGTTGGGCATAAAGAGAGTGCGAACCACCCCTTACCATCCTTAGACTGATGGTCTGGTTGAACGTTTCAAGCAGACCTTGAAAACCATGCTGAGGAAGTATGTTTCTGACACGGGCAAGGACTGGGACAAATGGCTTCCATTCCTCCTGTTTGCATATAGGGAGGTGCCTCAGGCATCTACAGGGTTCTCGCCATTTGAACTGCTGTATGCTCACCCAGTCAGAGGGCCTCTGGCTGTACTGAGGGAGAGTTGGGAGGCCACTGATAAACCAGACAAGAAAAACATTCTCTCCTTGTGCTAAAGATGAGAGAGCATCTGCAGAAGACAACAGCCCTTGCACGAGAAAACCTCCTGCAGTCTCAAGCACGCCAAAAAGTGTGGTACGACCGAACAGCCAGATCCCATACATTTGAGCCAGGTGAGAAGGTCTTGTTGTTGTTACCAATGAGTGAGCATAAACTGTTGGCTAGGTGGCAGGGCCCCTATCAAATAAAGCAGAAGGAGGGCCCTGTGACATATGAGATAGAGATCCCATCCAGGACCCAACTCTTGCAAGTTAAAGTTAAACTGTTGACTGTATAAACTTGGACTTACAAACATACACCCATATCACTTGTACTGTACATTTCCGGCAAATTAACATCTGTGTACACATCAGGAAGGTGTTATGGAGTTTTTGTGTTGTTCAGTCTAAAGTTTGTTGCTGCTGAGTTTTCAACTCCTTATAGTTTGTTTTCTTAAAGTTTGTCACTGTTTTTCTAAAAGAACAAAATGTCAGAACATACAATAATTCATGTGACAATTACCTTTATTTTTCCACAAATTTTCCACAAACCTGGTAGCAGTTTTCTTAGCAAATTCTTCTGATGTGTTGACAACAGCATGCTTTTGCAGAATGCGCCTCCAAACTGCGCACTTTACCTGCAACTCCAGCAACTGGCCCTTCGCTGTGTGCTGTGGCAAAAAAGCTCCAATCAGCTCAATGCAGACTACAGAGTACATTGCTCAGCATGGTAAGGGGGGACAAGATGAATCTGTTTTTAAATTGGCTCGCAGCACCATCAGAAAAGTTTGCAAGTTAGAGATGTTGGCTGAAGTTGAGGCTTCATCAAGAATAGCCCGATTGTAGCAAACAACTGCAAATGTGTCATGTTGCCGTTCATCACTGGGCACAACATTAGAAGTACTAACAGACTGAGCTGTGAGAACTGCTGGAAACAGAGGCACTCCTTCTGTGATCCAGGGAGCTCAAACTATTTCAGCTTGCTGCTTTATAGGAAAGTGTTATGAGAAATCTTCCTGAAGTATAGCTTCACATTAATTTCAATTCATCTTCAGTGTCTTGATTTGGTGAAGTTGCATCTTGGTAATAAAACTGTGCCTCTCCAGAATGGTCCGCTGGGTTTGAGCTCCTCCTTGGCATCGTGTAATGTTGACTCAAGCAGTTCCTTTTTATTGTTAGACATCTATTGGTAGTAGTGTACAATTGTATCTTCATTATCATTGCCCTGTTTTACCTGATTGATAGAACCAGCAAGGTCTTTGCATTTTTTTTTTGTTTGTTTTTGTGCATCCTCACTTCTGATAGTGATGCAGTCTTTTTATCCAGGCAGCTGACGGGACACACAATCAATCTCAATTGAGTTGCCAGTTTCTTTAGCACTACACTTTTCTTCCTAGGGCTCTTTGGAAGTGCCCGGTTTACTCCATTTACTGCCTTCCTGCGTATCTGAGCTGATAAGAGAACATTGACGGTGAGTTTTCAAATGATTGTCATTAAGTTGTGGTTGTGTTTCATGTCATGTCACTTTCTCATTGTTTCTTTGTTCTTTTGTGCTTCCCTTTTCTTCCTCCCTATACTCCACTTGCATGCTTTCTGCTGCTCTCTGTTCCTCTGTTTCATCCCTACTCTTTTCTCTTCTCACATCCTTGCATGAGATGCATGCAGTCTTCTGCTGCAGCTACTGGAAGCATTTTCCAGCTTTAATCTAGATAAAAGAAAAAAGGAGGGCTGATTCAATCATTTAAAACACAGTTTAATACATAATTTAGAGGAATTTCTCATGTTCTTTACTTTTTTTAAATATTCACAGTAAGTTCAGATAGTCTCTTATGCTAAGTGAATCTTTATCAACACAGACTGCACTACACAGAGAGAGTAATACAATTATGCTCTTTACTGCAAGTAAATGTGCATAATCATGCTCTAAAGAACAGGTTATTAGAGGCTTCTATTCCTGTCCTGTCCTGTGAAAAACAGGGAGTGTTCCAAACTATGGAGCCTACTGGAAAAGGAGTGCATGCATGTGAAATTGATGGCTTTGCAGAGGTGACGTCAGAACAGAAACCAAAACAATGAATGCGGGTGAATCTGAGGCGCAGCAGCGCTCAGTGCTTTATTAAACAATAGAAAATAAAAGATTTAAACAAACACAAGACTACACAAACAAAAAGGTGTGTTAGCCAAACGAATAAACTGACAACAAGCAAGTATTGTGCTGGTCTTGAGCCAACACGTATAGCAATTGTTTCTTTCAAATTACTGTTTTTAATTTACCTCCTCACTCCAGTTCTAGACACTCTCCATGAGTGCAGAAAGATGCAGTCTTTTATGCAGATGACATCTCCCGATTAGCAACAATTAATCAATGAATCAACTCGGTAGAAGGCCACCTTCTGCACGAGGCTTTTATGAATGGGGATTTTAGCCCCATTCATGTGACTGTATAATAAAACTGGTTTACCGGTTTTATTATAATATAATATTTTATTATAAAACCACGAGACTTCAGTGGATAGTGAAAAACACCCGGTATCAGCAATGATAGTCGGTGTGGGTTTTACTATTCTTTTCAACAGCCCGGATGCAGCACAGTCCGGAAAGGATTAGAAGAGGGACTTGTTTCATTCTCGTCACAAAGAGCCATGTGTTTCTTAGTTAGCTGGGATTTCCGTGGCAATAGAGCCCTTTCACACACATCATTCAATCAATAAAGAAATGATTACATGAGTTTTCTACCTTTTCCCCTGGCTTATTAAATATTAGCATGATTGAAATCATGAAAACGCACTGGTAGCAGTGTCACGGGTGGGATGACCTGGGATAACCTTGACGATAATAACTATGTAGCTGACGACTACACCACCTTGTTTTTGATAAGGCAAGGACCTTAGTAACCGAATGGTAATTATGCTCTCCCGTTCAGGTTCTTTGATCCCCAGGTTCCCACACACACAATGGAACAGTATCGGGTAAAACACATTGTATTTTTCTTGACAGGTTACTAAGAACACATTTAAAAGATTACTATACTAAAATGTAAAAAGCCCACACCAAGGAATGCCAAAAACAGAAAAAAGCAAAAGTCCATGGCCCACTGAGGCAATCCCCTCCTGTCAGTCACTGGCTCTGAAACAAATATACACAAGGTCCACATAAAACACAACAGTCTCGGACATAACACAAAGATGGGACGAAACAGAAAGAAAAAATCCAGGGGTAAATCCCACGCTCCCGGAGTCTCCCCTTCTGACTCGCTCGGTCCATGATCGAGCTCCTTATCGCCGATAGGACAGCTGCTCTCTGCTGGACCTCTCCCAGCTGACCGACCACCACCCGGAAGAACCTGTGACCAGAAAACGGGGTAAAGTAAAGGGGCCGTCAGGGACTGTACCACAGGTAAGTAAACTGCACCTAGTCATCCTTCTGGTCACTCCCCTTCGATCAGTGTTTCACTTCACGTTTCTCTCCTCTCTCCCACATTCCTGCTACGTCCTCGGACCTCACCAAGCCCGACCTGGAAACTGGACTGGAAACCTGTTGGTAAGGTAAGTAACACCGTAGGACTCAGATACACCTAGAAGGGTGGTACGGGGCCCAACCAGCATAGGTAAGGAGGTTTTCTTGTTGTTGTTGTGAAATATAAAAATAAACTAAGAATTTGTCTGTCTATATAAACAATAACACAAAGTAATCCTTTCTTCTTATTTCTTTCAGCACAGGTAAAACTCAAAATATAACCCCTTTTCTAGATCCATGGGGAGAAAAGCTTGTTCCAGAAAACAGTCCAGTAACAAACACCAGCAGACAAAAAAACAAAAACAGAAAAAATAAGTATCCAAATTGAATCAACAATAAAGTAATCAAAAAAAGCATTAATGTAAATCCCTTTTTTAAATTTTTTTTTTTTAAATAGCTATGTTGGTTATCACATATAATAACAGCCACAAATACAGCCTTCCGTCCTATACTGTCTTGCACAAAAAATAGTAATAAAAAAGTAAATTTTTCCAAACCCATTTTTTTTTTAACAAACTCATTGTTTCCTCAGCAGTATTCTAGCCAGAAGAACAGAACAGTCCAATTCCCAAGATGATTCCTCCAAGGCTACATGCTTCTGCCTCCATGCACTCCTGTTGCCCTGTCCTGTCCTGCCCTGCCCTGTCCTATCTTCTGTTTCCTGCATCCATGTCTGTCTTTTCATGTCTCAAATCCCTGCTTTATATAGTCCCACCTGGAGCACCATTGGCCATGGCGCTAACCAGGTGGGGCTTCCTGTTGCTAGGCAGAACAGCGCCCTGTCCATGAATCAGCACACAGCAAAAATTAAATAAAATAAAATGGCAGGGGTTTAAGAGAAGCAGATTCTATGAAATTTAAAATATACAAAATAAACACACAGGAGTCCATTAAAATTCATCACTTGTGACAGTTCAAGGTACCTCTTGAAAAGGCCTGTGAAAGACAGTGAAGTAGATGATGCATTTAGAAGAGTAAGAAGCTGTCAAAATGAGAACAATGACAAGAAAAATTACAGGTCCATGACTTGTACAGCAGCAGCAACACATGGGAAGGTATAACACTATGGTTAGGGGTAGGGCACTACATACCCTTTAATTCTCAATTGGATTATATAATAATGACACAAACAGAAGCATTACTGTCAGTTTAGACAGACACACAGATTAGACAGCAGTGATATACTGAGAGCTTTGACTGGGGTAAAAATAGAAGAAAACAGTAAAAGTGGCCCAACCCTATGAAGCCCCACTGGTGCTCACGGCTCAGATCTCATGTAACTTAAATCACTTAAATCTTTTGTCTTTCCCATTTACCATCTGAATGGCACATATACACAATCCATGTCTCAATTGTGTCAAGGCTTAAAAATCCTTCTTTAACCTGTCTTCTCTTCATCTACACTGATTGAAGTGGATTTAACAGGTCACATCAATAAGGATCATAGCTTTCACCTGGATTCACCTTGTCAGTCTATTTCATGGAAAGAGCAGGTGTTCCTAATGTTTTGTGCACTCACTGACACCAGACTCACTGTGTTACTTCCACAATAATCCTTTAGGAGGACATCTGGGAAGTTACAAGACTCTCGTTATTATTATTATTTATTATTATTTATTTCTTAGCAGACGCCCTTATCCAGGGCGACTTACAGTTAAAAGCAAAGTACATTTCAAGAGTCACAGTACAATGAATACATTTAAGAGCAAGCTAAAGGTAGCCTGGTGGCCATCGATTCACAAGGACACCTGGAAACATATTAAGGAGTGTGAAGTCTGTCAAAAATATAAACCTGGTAATCAGAAACCCACAGGATTTCTCCAGTCTATGTCTGTATCAGAAGTAGGGGAGATGCTGGGAGTGGATCTGATGGGGTCTTTCCCTCGGACTGGGTATGGGTTAGAGTGCACCCATTATCCAATGCCTCTGCCAAATTTTTGGCAAAATTGGCTGCTAAATGGTCTGGGCCAGCAGTTGTGATAAAAAGTTAGGCCCTATCAACTATAGAATCCAATGGAGTGATCCTAGTAACAAAGTGGATACACTCCATGTAGTAAATTGAAAACCCTATTTCAGAACTAAATGCAATGTGCTTCCAGAAGTGGGGGGACTTTGTGGCAGTCCCTGTTAGGCTTTCAGTATTAGTAGTCTGGCTATGATCGACTATTTTGACGCAATTCACCAGATCAGCATATCCAGGTTTTTCAGTCATTGTTGTCAGTTTGTTTTGGTGGCTTCCTGGAACAGTATTTCATCGGCAGATTGCAGTGGACGATTCCGGAGGACTACACAGTCTCCATCTCAGCCATCTGGTGAGATTTAACCATTTTTAATTGTTATTTCTGTGATTGTTTTATGAATGGACATTCGGTGCACTTTATTTTGGTAATGTGTTTTTTTTTTAACTTTGGAATTGAACATCTGGACTTATTTATCAATTGTTTGTACCTGCTTTATTCTGTTTGGTTTGGGTATGTAGGCTCACCGCTGAGTGGGGGGGGGGGGGGGTTATTGTTTATGTGTTGCTGTATTTTCATTTCCTGTCTTTTCTTAATGTTCACATATGACAGGTTATCCGCAAATAGTGTTAGAATTGGCAGGCCTGCTATGTATAAGAAAACATGGTTCAATCATCACAAATAATCGCTGATACAGCTCGCTACATTTCTTATAATTAGTTAATGGGCTACTTAAGTTGTATCGTGTACAGAGCATAATCTTACACTGAAGTTTAAGTGCACTGATCTGTGTTAGATACAGCTGAGGAGCTATAGGCCAATTTATGGGTTTTGAACCAGAGGTCAAAGGTTATGAGTGATGACATTTTTTTTTATAGAGCACATATGACTTCCTATATGTGTTCCATATAAAACATGACTATCTGAGGTAGCTGGGTGCAGTCTGGTCAAGGCATCTGTAGGCTAGTACAAGAGTCTTGAACTGGATGCAAGTGGTGATCAGTAGCCAGTGGAGTGAGCGGAGTTGTGTGAGGAGAACACCAGCGAGGCAGAGAGAACACCATGCGGGCAGCAGAGTTCTGGATGAGCTGGAGCAGACGGGTGGCGGCCAGGAGGGAGTAGCATTAGTCTAGGCAGGAGAGTACCAAGGCCTAGACCAGGAGCTGGATTGTGTATTTGGTGAGGAAGGGTTGGATTCTTCAGATGTTGCTCAGGAAGAATCGGCAAGTGCGTGCCAGAGTGGAGAAGTGCTGGGAATAAGAGAGGCAGGGGTCGAGCGTGACTCCGAGATTCTTAGTGGAGGGAGAGGATGTGGTAGATTCCAGAGGAACAGAGATAGAGAGATCAGAGGAGGGGGAGGAGGAGGGAAAGAAATGCAGGTCAGATTTAGAAAGGTTGAGTTTGAGGTGATGCGAGTGCATCCAGGAGGAAATAACAGACAGACAGGTAGAGATACGGGAGGAGATGATGGAGTCAGAGGTGGCGAAGGAGAGGAAAATCTGAGCATCATCAACATAGATATGGAATTAGGACAGAGGAGAGAGAGGCAGCTCGGTCAGACTTCAGTGAGTTGGTGACAGACAGGAGGGCAGTTTCAGTGGAGTGAGCAGAGCGGAAGCCAGATTGGAGAGGGTCGAGCAGAGAGTGGTTGGACAGAAAAGCAGAGAGCTGGTGGTGTACAGTCCACTCGAGGGTTTTGTAGAGGAAGGGTAGGAGGGAGACAGGACAGTAGCTCTGGAGGGAGGTGGAGAAGGGAGGAGATGAAGGGAAGTAGAGCAGGAGAAACAGCTTGAAAGAGATGAGTGGGTCCAGAGCACACGTGGTGGGTTTGTGACCCTGGAGCATTGAGGAGAGGTCAGAGTCTGAGAGGGGCAAGAAGGTGGCGAAGGAGGGTGAGTTAGTAGGGGATGCAGTGGGTGTAAGGGTTGGAGAAGGAGGGGGTGCGGGGAGGGAGAGGTGTTAAAGAGTTTGCGGATTTTAGAAGAGAAGAAGGAAGCAAAGTCATCAGGGAAGATAGAGGAGGGAGGAGGAGGGGGGAGGGTAGAGAATAGTTTCCGTCATTAGTGGAGGCTTGGATTACAGATTGGAAATAAGTAAATTTAGCAGAGGAGAGAGTAGAGGAGAAGGATGAGAGGAGAGTGTGGTAAAGGTCTAGGGCAGCAGGGAGTTTGGTTCTCTTCCATTTCTTTTCAGCAGATCGCAGTGTGATTCTTGCTGATCGGAGCACAGAGGAGAGCCAGGGTTGGGAAGGGGAGGGGCAAGCAGGTTGGGAGGTGAGGGAGTCGATGGAGAAGGTAAGGGAAGAGAAGAGGGTGGAGGTAACAGAGTATACGGAGAATTGTGAAAAGGAGTCAATAGGAGGGAGGTGAGAGAGAGCAGTGGAGGTAAGGACGGGGGGGAGAGAGAGCGGAGGTTACGACGAGAGGTGACAGTGGGGGTAGGGGGAGCAGGGAGAGAGGCGAGAGACGGAGAAAAATAGATGAAATAGTGATCAGAGAGGTCCAGGGGGGTGACGGAGAGGGTGGAGAGGCAGCAGGCCCTGGAGAAGGTGAGGTCCAGTTGACGGTCAGCTTTGTAGGTAGGAGGGAATGGAGAGAGACAGAAGTCGAAGGAGTGAAGGAGAGGGAGGAGAGTAGATAGTCGAGTTCATCCAGAAAGTGAGAGAGAGGCCCATGAGGGGAGGTATAATACAATTAGCATGAGTTGACAGGGAGAGGTTAGTTGGACGGCATGAAATTCAAAGGTATTAATAGAGAGTGAGGAGAGATCGGGGGGGGGGGGGACAGAAAAGAGTAAGGAGGGAGAGAGGAGAAGACCAGTCCCACCTCCCCGTCCAGTGAGATGTGGGGTATGGGACAGAAAGTAGAGAGACGACAGGGCAGCAGGAGTTACAGTGTTATCAGGGGACAGCCAGGTTTCAGTGAGAGCAAGGAAATCGAGAGAGAGGTGGGAGGCAAAGGCAGAGATGAAATCAGTTTTGTTAGCAGAAGAGTGACAGTTCCAGAATGCACCAGAGAGTGTGTGGGAGGGGGGGAGAGGCAGAGGGATGAGGTTAGAGGGGTTGGAGGAGCAGCAGCGTAGAGAGGGCAGCGGATGAGGATGAGAGGACATAACAGGGATGTGAGAGATATTCATAGCAGGACAGACAGTGGGGTGGAGGGTACAGACCTGAGTAGTAGATGGCCTCTACCAGAGCTGTTAGGTTCAAATCTATTCAAACAGCGTCTCGGTGCAGGTCTCCCCTTGCTGGACTCCCACAGCTAGACTCCCGGCTCTTTTGTTGCTGGCTCTTCGGTTTGCTGGCGCTTCTTGCTGGCGCCGAGATCGGCTGGTAAGGGTTAATCCAGCAGCCTGAGCGTTCAAATTTGGGAACAATTATTCCCATGGTTCCTGTCTCCGTATCTTCACCGTCCAATCAACGATTTTATTTCTGAAAACTGCCAGATACTCTTGACAATATAAGCTAAAAGCACATATGATTGGTTAAGGTGTTACTGGGTGTGAATAATAAATGTATCGTCATCCACGTCATCCTCCATTTGCCTGGGCGGAGCCAGAGAGGATATACAGGGAGATTACCTCCAGTGTTGGATTTACTGCTTCAAATTGAAAACTGAGGTGGTCTTTTGAGGTAAGACAAGTTATTTAACATGTGTTGTCAGTATTGAAAGTCAAAATGTTTTAGTTACGAAGCATTTATTTGTAGGAGTAATGCTAGTTATTTCTTGAAAAAATGTCATGACCGTCGGCGTTCATCGGACAGGCAGCTAGCCTCTATTTTTAAGCAAATTTCTGTGAAACTTTCTAAATAAACATTAGCTAGCAATACTATGTAAATTTTTAGCTAAATATCAATAACTTTTTTGGCCAATTCTGTCGCTTGTGAAAAATCCGCCTGAAGTAATGTGAGGCAGAGAGCAGATGCTGTTCAGACCTGCCTAGAAACTGGCCTGCTAGTTAGAGAAGTTATCTAGCTTGTTGATTTTCCCATGTAATAAAAAAAGGTAGATATCTTTCTATAATTTAGCAGACAGCCTTACCCATCCATCACACAGACATGATTTTAGGTTGTGTGTAGCTTCCTGTTCACAAGGAAAGTGTGAGAGGGCTGTCTGCAATTGGACATTCTGGTTAGTCTGCAAGTCTTTGGTGACTATTCAGTGTACGGATTTGTGAAGAACACACTGCTGGCTACCAATTGTTGTACATTTTTCTGTTGTAGAGATGGATAGAGACTACGGCTCCCTGCTCAGCACCCTCAAGAGGAGGAGGCAGCTGGCTGCTGATGAGCTTAGGTTAATAGCAGAGGAGGACATGGCTCATGAGGGCATGAGAACACAGGAGGAAGATCTACTGGACCAGGAACTACTGCAGGAAGACCCAGACCACAAGGAAATGGAGGATGAGATGGAACCTGATCCCCAGCCATGTTTACTGATGTTGTTGTCCTCCCCCTCCCCCTTTTCTCCCTCTCTTCTCTCCACAGTTATTGCAGTTTTTGAGTATTTATGAATTTATATATATTCTGTTCCTGCACTCTTTCTTAACAATATATTTACTGAAGATAGTTCTAAAGTTTGATTTAGTATGTTTTGCTGTGTAATTCTAATGTTCAAATTAAATAAAGTGTGTGTTTTATTGAACACATAAAATGTATATTTCAGTGTTTGTGTGCTTCAATTTCGGATGCAATCTCAATTTATTATTACAGGTGCTCAAAAGGAGTATTTGAGGAGTGGTCATGTGTATTGTATCTTAACATTCTAAATATTTGTTTTATCCCGTTTTCCCACTAATCACTAGAATGGTCATAACTTTTAAACAATAGATTATATTTCTAATCTGTCTGTTATGCTACATTGGCCACAAAATTAAGTATATTTCATACACTCTAAGTTTCCCTCTAGCTTGTAATTAAAATGGTTGAAAATGCAGTTGTCTGATGAAGTATGGTGGCCGAAGAAGATTTTTGTAAAAATTGCTGTGTGAAATCTTATTGATAAAGGATGATTAGCCTTAAATAATCATACATATATTTCTATCATTTGAAAGCCCTAGTTCTTCACTTCAATATGGTATATACAGTTTAGGTGTGTGATGTTATATGGATATGAATGTAATGTGAATATGGATATGAATATCATATTCTGCCACAAAATGGAATTTTCAGAATTTTGGGCCCAGGCATTAAAGGGTTAACGGTGTGGCAAAGTGGTGAGTACGTGCAGGTGGTGCAGTGGAATAATCACACAGACGATTGATTCACAGGTTCAAGGGTGTTTATTACTGATTAGAATGTCCAGTGCCTTATGGCCAAACCTGTAAACAATAATGACGATGGAACTGGTACAGCGACGTGTATCACTTGTTTGTAAACCCAACGGGTTTGACCCGAAACCAAAAATCCAGACTTTTGTGACCCACACAAAACAAAAACACAGATTCTACAATGCGTGAATGACATGTTCGTGGTGTAAAGACAGTTCATCAGTGAAAAGTGAGATCTGGGAGCCTGCAGCTGCAGCTCTGGATCGTGTTGGTAATCTTGAAACAGACAATACAACAGCGTTACAAGACAAAACTAACAAACACTCATGGTTTCTATCACAAATAACGGGAACTCCTTCTAGGCTGTTGCTAACCATATACAAAGGAAAAGATCACTTTCACTATGCCCCCTATTTATACCCTCGCTCATGACCCCAGGTTAACGAGCACATCCGCTCCTCCAATCCTTGGATGCCACGCCATCTCCCTTCTAAGTCACTGAGCTTGGGTGCTGTAGCCCAGTCCCCTTCTTAAATGACCAACTTCCTTTTACATCGTGCCCTCAGAGTTTGGGAAGGAGATCTAACACCAAGTATCGTTCGATCTCTGTCACAAACAGTAATAATTATTATTTGCCAAATAAATTGGAGGACATTCCTTTTTTTCTAAAGTGTATTTATTGTGGATCTAATTATCTTAAAGGGCTTTGCCCTTTCCCCTTTATTGATGAATTTTCATATATTTAATTCAGGGGGTAATCATTCTGCAATGTACAATACTGTGTGGAGATGGCTTGTACAGTAAACTGCATAACAATATACAGTACTGTATTCGTAATTACTCTGGTTTACATTTGTTAGATTTTTTTGAAGTGCAAAATGTTGTTTAAACCAGTTTTGCGTTGGTTTTGTCCACTTAACATTTATACAAGCTGCATAAGTAGGTATTTTCTATAGATGTTCACAGACCCAACTTTCACATTTTTCTTCTATGCCCCAGTCCACAGTGGGTTAGATATTCAACATTGTAATGTACTATCATTAATATTCATGGACTTGTTCTTCAGAAAATGAATACAAATTACAACACTTAAACACGTTATTTATTCATAATACATGGATATTAGTATCTGTAAAAAAAAACAAAACCTAAAAATCTATATAAAGATGCATATATTGAGAATCTAAATAAAGATGCACATACTGAAAATCTATATAAAGATGCACATATTGAGAATCTACATGAAGGTGCACATATTGAGAATCTACATGAATGTGCACATATACAATTCATTACTTAATTGATCTGTTAATCAGAACAAAATACAAATAACAAAAAATAAAAAATAAAAGAATTCTATAAGCCATCTATTATTTATTACAACAAAATGGGAGTTCAGGTTCAAAAAGCGACTACATTTAATGAAAGGTTTTCTGGAAGCGTGTCTGTCGGTCTCCTCGGCTTGCTTTTTAATGCAGGAAAGTCACTGAAATGTCATGTTTGTTTGTTTGTTTTTTTGTCTCCTGTGTGACTTTGCTTGTGTGAAACAAGGTGTCCTGACAGCCTGAAACTCTTCCCGCAGTCAGAGCAGCAAAACGGTTTCTCTCCTGTGTGAATTCTCTGGTGTTTTCCAAGGTCTCCCGAGTCCCTGAAACTCTTCCCACAGTCAGAGCAGTGATATGGTTTCTCTCCTGTGTGAATTCGCTGGTGTGAAACGAGAGATCCTGACTGACTGAAACTCTTCCCGCAGTCAGAGCAGTGATACGGTTTCTCTCCTGTATGAATTCTCTGGTGTAAAACAAGTTCTCCTGACTGACAGAAACCCTTTCCACAGACAGTGCAGCAATGCGGTTTCTCTCCTGTGTGAATTCTCCGGTGTTTTACAAGAGATCCTGACTCCCTGAAACTCTTCCCACAGTCAAAACAATGATAAGGTTTCTCTCCTGTGTGAATTCGCTGGTGTAAAATAAGGTCTCCTGACACCCTGAAACTCTTGCCACAGTCAAAACAATGATAAGGTTTCTCTCCTGTGTGAATTCGCTGGTGTGTTAAAAGGGCTCCTGACTCCCTGAAACTCTTCCCACAGTCAAAACAATGATAAGGTTTCTCTCCTGTGTGAATTCGCTGGTGTAAAATAAGGTCTCCTGACACCCTGAAACTCTTGCCACAGTTAAAACAATGATAAGGTTTCTCTCCTGTGTGAATTCGCTGGTGTGAAACAAGGTGTTCTGACCGACTGAAACTCTTCCCACAGTCAGAGCAGCAATACGGTTTCTCTCCTGTGTGAACACGCTGGTGTGAAACAAGGTGTCCTGAGTTACTAAAACTCTTCCCACAGTCAGAGCAGCAATACGGTTTCTCTCCTGTGTGAATTCGCTGGTGTGAAACAAGGTGTCCTGAGTTACTAAAACTCTTCCCACAGTCAGAGCAGCAATACGGTTTCTCTCCTGTGTGAATTCGCTCATGTGAAACAAGGTGTGCTTGCTGACTGAAACTCTTCCCACAGTGAGAACAGTGATATGGTTTTTCTCCTGTGTGAGTTCGCTGGTGTACTATAAGGGAATGTAACCGACTGAAACTCTTCCCACAGTTAGTGCAGCAATGTGGTTTCTCTCCTGTGTGAGTTCGCTTGTGTATTACAAGGGAATTTGCCCAACTGAAACTTTTCCCGCAGTCAGAACAGTGATACAGTTTCTTTCCTCTGGGAGTTCGCTGGAGTATTTTAAAATCTCCTAACTGGGCAACATTGTTCCCACAGTCAGAATGTTCTCCACCGCATGCCCTCACTTTAGCTGCTGGTCTGGAACCTGGAAAATACAAACAGGAGAGAAAGTCAGAGAGACTGTTTTAATAGAGAAACGCAGCAATTGTATCTTCCTCGTTGGTTTCATGAGCTTATTCTATGTTGGGTTTTGCACAGATGCAAACACAACACTGTAGCGTAGTCCACACAGGGGGGGCAACATTGCCACAAACCCCCTTGTAGTTTAAAATACATTCTGTAGAACAGTAGTCAGTTGTCTTCAGTTTCACATTCAGTTCTACATCCACCATTTTGACTTTACAAGCTTTTTCAATTGACATTTTCATAAAATTGCACGGCTCCCATATACTCTTTTCTACACTGCTTGGAAAAATGTGCATGTTTCAGAAATATTATTTATTATGATACATTTTTCAATATTTCTTGGCAGGGTGGTTTGTAAGAAAGAAATCTAGAATACATCCCACAACAAAACATATGATGACATCATTGGAAAGGTGTACTTATTACTTTTCTGTTGATGTTTGATGTTTTGGGTTTTAATTTGTGATTTATGGTTATTGAACTACAAGCACTAAAAACAGAAAGCTGTCGTATGCATGCTCAATTATGGTCATTCCCCCAAAGGCGACATAGGGTTAAAGCAAGCTGTTAATGTAGCACATATCTGATGCTACCTGCGAGATACATGAAACTTTACAGCAGAGCATCTTATTCAGATATCCAATTAAAAACTGCAGATGACTAAGTCAGACAATCGTAATACAGTCAAACCTGTATTAACACTTTTCAGACTGAGAATTCTATTCATTTTGAGGGCCAACTGACATGACTTTATTATACCTTTCTATAGGCTGAGAGCCTGAGGATCATTAAGATACATCATTTAACTATATGATTAAGTATAACCTATAACAACCCAGTTTGAATGCTTGAAAAAAGCTTTTTAAATTCACAAATACTTTTTTCTTTAGAAATGTTCTCAAAAGTGACATTTACTGGCCTCCTACTTGAAAAGTAACAAAAATAGTCAAAACACTCAGGAACTAGGATCTGAAAGAATTTCATAAATAAGTTCTATGATCTTGATTTTTTGACTGGTGTGTTTTTACCTTTTTTGAGGCATGATGAAGAGGTTTTACCTGTTATATTCCCAATAATATTTTGGCTCAGTAAGCATTCTGGATCTTGAAAACCAAATTTGTATACTCTTAGGTAAAACAAACTGTTCAATGGTAGATAAAAAAAAAATAATAATAAATAAAATACACACACATCTAACTCAAACATATGGGAACATGTAACACAACAACTTCAGTTCCCCTTTAAGTTCTCTACTGGAAGCGAGTATTTTTGAACAGGTTGGAGTGAAAATCAGACCCCTAGTAATCTGCTCTGTGCCTCTCTCTCTGTAGTGCCACAGTGGATAATATCACTCACACAGTGTAGAATAACAATGTCACAGCTCAAGGGAGTCACTCACCTGCTGGACTGCCCTCTGAATAAGAGCTCCCCTTATCTTCCTCTCCACCTCCTTGCAAGCTGTTGGGAGAGACTTCCTTTGCAGCTCCTAGCTCTCTCACGCAGATTCTCTCCAGCACCACGCTACACTCCCGCAGGCGTACAGGACCCTGCCCACGGGGGAGAACTTCAAAGTCCTCACATTCTTCCCTCCCTGGTTCTGAGTGTTCAAACTGCACTTTCAGGGGCTGCTCCAGTTTATTACATACCACTTCCAGCACTGCTTCTTTCATGGGATCTGGTTCTTCTGTCTGGGGGATCTCCAATTCATTGCACTCAGCTTTAATCCCAGCAGACACCTTTGGCTTATTGCTGTCACATGGTATGATCTCACAGAGCTCCTGTTTAATGGGGAGGGAAACCAGTCCAGAGAACTCCAGTCTAATGGGGGCCATTTCATTTTCAAGGAGCTCCTCTTTTATCGTGACAGATTCCATCCTTACAATGTCCACAGCATCAAACAGGGGGGCGGCTCTGCTTAGTAGCTGCTATAGAAAAAGAATAAAAGAAAAATGATTAAAAGAATAAAAGTTGATTAAAAGTGCTCAAATCAAAGAGGTTTAAAGAACAGATCTCCTCATTTTGATGGCCTCAATACTCAAAGTGTTTTCTGCAAACTCACTGTTGGAATGATTTTTTTTTTTTTTTTGAAGGCTGTGAACATTCCCATAAGCCATATGCAGTCAACTCTAGATTTTCTGGTTTGCAGATCATTCGTGCTAACAGAAAAAAATTATTAAAGCGCATGCTCTATAGGTTGACTATAACCACTCAGCGCCATTGTAAAAGGAAATATTTGTAGTAGGCAGTAATATAATAACAATGAACATGATCAAATGACAAGTCTATACACAAATTGCAGTGTTTATTTTTTATTAGTAGCCTATTATTCGGATAGTTTCCTACAAGCCGGCATATCTTCCCACTTAGGAATCAGCAATACTGAAACTCGACTGAAGAAACTGCAGTTTCACTACCACACAACACAACACTACCATACTGTTTACTCTTTTATGGTTTATATTATTTTATAAAAAGGCCTCATCATTTAATACACAGAGGTTTCAAAACGGACTCATGACTTTTACCACCGACTCGCCTGCTTGTTTAGAGCAACACAGGAACGGATGTGACGTCACACTAAAGAGGCCCATTGGTTCCATAAGTTTTTTTTTTTTTTTTTAATGGAGGCCTTGTTAAAATGGTTGGGCCTCATATTAGCTTTGTTATTTCTGTCACTGTAATCTTGTCTGTCTGTGTTCTGCTGGTTTTTGTTCCAACTGAGGGGCTGCCTAAACTTTAAAGGTGATGGCCTTCCAGTCTATGCCAATTTAATAGCAGCAGGTCAATGGATAGGACAGGTTAGACCATTGGATTTCTACCTGTGGTACTGTATGTGTACCAGTACTGGTGGGCGACAGGTTTCCAACAGGTGGTCAATGTCCTTACGACAACAATGTGATTCCCCCAAACCACAACACTCCCTCAATCTCTCTCTCGTAATTATGCATCAATCTGTACCTTAGACACGGATAAAAAAAAAAATAGGAAAAAAAAACACAGAATCAAAGACTGTCTGATAAATTACTAATGTTACCTCATTTCCAGGAATTTTATTTCCATACTGCGTCCACACAGTACTCAAACAGCACAGTAATGAAAGCATGCCAAGCTGTCCCCACAAAGTATAAATCTGTGTAGATAACAAAATGCAATACCTAGAATAGTAGGTATTTTAAGTCAGACTTTGTTTATTTTAGCCATGGTTTTCCACTTTATTTTAGACAAAAATCTTACGGAAGAAAATAAAAAGACACTGTGCATAGGCTACTTTTTTTATCCAAAGACTATATTTCCTGTAATCACCAATGCGTTGATGGCTGCAGTGCTGTTAAAGAAATGTATGAACTCATGCCTGCCACTTGGGCCTGGACCAAAAACCTTGACGCACACGTGAACTGAAAATGACAGTGCCAGTATTAATGGCGACAGGCTGCTTCTGGGGTAGAAGGAATAACCTACTGACAAATATAAAAAAAAAAAAACCACCATCACTTTAAGAAAGTTCGATATCCCATAAGGCTACGATTTTGGCATGGGGAATTATAGCAAAAATCACAGACTGGTCACAGGCAATAAACAATAAATCACAAAAATGTACACATGCAATACTCTTTTCGCTGCATCAAAGACGATTTTAAATTACCTCTTAAACGTTATAATATAGTTTACTGACAAGAATTATTGTCGAGTGTAAAATGTCCATTTACATACAGTTAGAGCTTTCCTCGGTTCTGAAAAAGAACGTTTTAAGTAATAAAGGCACGACAGCGTCTGTCACTTTTCTAAGCCCCGACCCTTTGATTGATATATGACCCTAAGACCCGCCCCTTTCACATCATTTGATCGATTTATGACACTAAACCCCGCCCCTATTGGCTGATTTATGACCTGAAGTCCTGCCCCTCTCCACGCCTCTGAGTGATTTATGACCCTTAAGACCCTCCCCCTTTCCCCATGCTTTGATTTATGGCCCTTAAGCTCCTCCCTTTTCCCCCAGGCTTTTGAATGATTTATAACCCCGTCCCTTTTTACCGGACGTCCGTCAAAACTAGCCCTCCCCTAAAAATGGCGCCTGTTGTATCCTTAGTTTATAGACTATTACAAAGAAAAGACAGAAAGAAAGAAAGAAAGAAGAGAAAGCATGTAGTATTGAAGTGCATTGTTTTTTTTGTTTTTTTTTACAATGTTCGAGACTCTCCGTAACAATAACCGGGGTCATTAACATACAGAGAGTCCATAAACATATGAAAGAGTCTCATAATCAGTATATTATACACATATTACACAGAAAATTAACCCATAATGGCAAGCCTCAAATGTGCCGGGCCCTACATTTCGTTTGGATTTCCAGGCCGTGGTAGGTAGCTGTGTCAATTCCATAATACACGTTTCCATCTGGTTGATTTTAATATTACAACGTGTTCTAAAAAACAATTTAAAGTTGTTTTTGAATACAATAAAGGTTAACACAGGCTTAATTGTAAAGGATTTAGGGTTTTTTAGGAGACTACCCATAATGCCGTTTTGCATACTGGTTTCTATTAACATTACAGAGAACCCTAAAAAAAAGAGTGCCACTATGTTCTTTGTCTTAATGTGTTTATTTTAAGACCATACAAGATGTGGTTAGGTATAAGAACAATATTTTTTCTGTTAAAAAACGGTATAAATGCTGCAGTATTAATCATGCCACCTACTGCCATCTAGTTGAATTGAATATTGCAGGGGCTACGACCTGGATATGTGTAAGGTCCTCTAAAAAAACAGTTTCAAATGTATTTTAGACACTGATAAATGTTAACACAATATTATTTGACTTAATGGGGTTATTTTAACACCACACATGACGTGTTTAGGACTAAGAATCCTCTTTTTCTGTTAAACTGTATAAATGAGGTAGGATTAGCATTACCACATACTTCTGTCTGTAGCTCCTTTTTAATATACCAGCATCGGTTTCTAATTATTTAAAAATATATATATTGTAAAAAAAGCATGTTTGAAAGCGAAAACTAATGTTTTAATATGAATAAAGTATTTTTGTTACCTACAGGACTCTGTAACAAGGTAACGTCTAATTGATAGTTATGCTGTACTGTATGCAAATGGGGTAGACATCTCTTTGAAACAAAGAATCAAAAGCTGTAAGGGTTGTTTAATGGCTTATCTATTTATGCCTCCTTCAGGTAACAGTATTTAAACCTTGCAGGAAGCATTATCTGAGAAAACTTCATTTTGGATCAAACTATACAACTCACCTGACTGCCTGATCTGCGTTGGAAAATATTGTGTGCTTTGTACTCTCTAAAATATAATGGATTACTTCGACAACAATTTAGGTAAGTGTGCTTATTTTTAAATTGTATCAAATGTGCTTGTTTAATACAGTTTGTTGTCTGATGTTTAAAAATTGTTTTTGGCTACTTAGTACTCGCTCGTCCGTCTATTTAGATATAAGATTGTGTGTCTTAAATACTTTAGATCGCGAGATGTTAAAAATGCTGTTTTTGTTTTGTTATTTTTTGTTACGGGTACTATGTGTGTTCTGAATGACTCTGTTTGAATCTCTGGCAGAGTGTTATATATACACATGTTAAATAATAGTCTAAAAAACGCTTTTCTTTTTTATAAGAGCTGTTTAAACGTTTTTACATCGGGTATCCCTGTTCGAATCTCTGAGCCGTACTCTAGGGGTGTGTGCTCTTACGCTTACATGTGCGAGTGGGTATGTGCTTTTTGAAGCCCCGTTTGAAATCTCTGGGTCCTACTTTTTTTTGTTTTGTTTTTTACGGGGTGTGCGTGTGTGTGTGTGTGTGTGAGCACTTGTGCTTTTTGAAGACCCAGGTTTTTTAATATTATAATATTGACAAATAAATATCTAAAAAAGATGTTTATAGTTTATAAAGGTTATTTAAATGGATTAGTGCTTATTGAATCTCTTTGTTTTGAAGTGTTATATTATGACCACCCCAAGATGTCCGATGCTCTTTTTTCAATTGAAATACTTGTAACAGTCGGAGGGATTTTTCAAATTACACTTCTTAAGCCCCTTACAGATATCTCAATATTGTGAACATTTTAAATCCTATATTTCTTTCTTTCTTTCTATTTTAACACTTTTCTTATAACACAATCACCTTCAGATTTCTCAGCTGCATCGTGTGATTTCCTGACCGGTTCTCTCTGTACAGCCTCCCAAGATTATGAAATATTTTCAGAAATTATCAGCGATATTAGTAAATCTTTTTATTTATTTATTTTTTCTAAAGGCCCTTTCAACTTATTTTATTTATTTATTTTGACAGCTAAATATTCCTCTGAGGCTTCAGCAGCTGATGATTCATTCCATTTCCTGGTCGATAATGTGTACCCCCAGTCAAGAATGTATTGTAGTGGCGGAGTTAGAGGCTTTAGTAGAACCTTTTTTTTTTTTTTTCCAGAGTTTTTAATGTCTCTCTCTCTCTCTCTCTCTCTCTCTCTCTCTCTGTGTGTGTGTGTATATATATATATATATATATATATAAACACTGTGTTCCGGATCCTCGGGGTAAAGTTAAATGTGATGAGTGTCATAGAAATTGTCCTTCACAATCTTGTTATGATTCTCATAAATCTGCTTGGACCCCTTCCACTGTTACTTTAGATCTGAGGTTTTCACACTTTGATACCTTTGAAAATGTGTGAAGCTTGTTGTAGGTTAGTCACTATCAACCCTGATAAACCCAAAAAAAAAGCAATTCATAACTCCTCTCAGGGCCCCTGAAGTGTCTACGAATTATGTCTTCTATGATTTTGAATGTAGACAGGAGGATGGTGTTCATGTACCCAATTATCTGCATTGCATCCGTTTGGATGGTGTCGAATGGTCTTTGGATGGAGAGGATTGTGTGAAGGCATTCTTTCAGAGATACCGTAATTACAAGTATAAGCACTATACTTTTATAGCGCATAACTGAAAAGGTTAATATGGTTAGCTGCTCATGAATCATCTAGTACACATTGCCATTACCCCTCAGATATTATCTCAGGGCAGCAAACTGATGTGTTTCATTGACAAAACGTTCAATATGAGGTATATTGATTCTTTGAACTTTTTACCTATGCGTCTGAGCGCTATGCCTAAAGCGACGGGATTTGAGGCCTCTAAAGGGTATTTCCCACATTTCTTCAATACTGCTGAAAACCAGACCTATGTAGGACTGTACCCGGATCCTAAGTACTCCGGTATTCACCAGATGATGGCCAAAGGCCGTGAGGATTTTTATGCATGGTATGTGACCGTTAAGGATGGAGTGTTTGATTTCATAAAGGAGATGGTGTTTTACTGTAAGAACGATGTTGAGATTTTAAAAGAAGCATGTATTCGATTCAAAACAGAAGTTTACAAATGTAGGTGAGATTGACCCCTTACAATGCACTAAAGTCGCCTTGTTGTCATGATGTGGGTCTTGTCAATATTTGGCACCCCATTCAGCACACCACTTAATAAAATAGGCTGCATGACACTGATAAATGATTACTGCCAGAGTAACATTCACATACAGGTGTGAGGGACTTCAGCATTTCACAAATAACACAAAGAATTAATATATTCCTCTCTCACTTGGTTTTAACACCAGTGAAGTGTGCTCCACCCTGAGCAGAGTGAATGCACATAAAGTTGCTGGCCCTGATGGCATCCCTGGCCGAGTGCTCAGGGCCTGCGCAGAACAGCTGGCTGACGTCTTCAACAACATTTTCAACCTCTCCTTGGCCCAGGCCATCGTCCCCACCTGCTTCAAAACAGCCACCATTGTACCAGTACCAAAACATGCTGCTGCAGTGGCCCTCAATGATTTCCGCCCCATTGGTCTTACTCCCATCATCGCCAAGTGTTGGACTTGGACTTTTTCTCTAACAGACCACAGTCTGTTAGGATCAGCAACCACAACTCTTCCACCCTCATTTTGAACACTGGTGCACCACAGGGCTGTGTGCTGAGTCCAATCCTCTACTCCCTCTTCACCCACGACTGCATACCTGAGCATGGCTCAAATTCCATAATCAAGTTCACAGATGACACCACGGTGGTAGGCCTGATCAGCGGCGACTATGAGATGGCCTACAGGGAAGAGGTACAGCACCTGGCAGTGTGGTGTGCCAACAACAATCTCACACTCAACACCCAGAAGACCAAGGAGCTGACTGTGGACTACCGGAGGACTAGGAATGGCCACACATACACTCCCATCTACAGTTGTGCTCAAAAGTTTGCGTACCCTGGTAGAAATTGTGAAATTTTGGCACTGATTTTGAAAATGTGACTGATCATGCAAAAACACTGTCTTTTATTTAAGGATAGTGATCATATGAAGCCATTTATTATCACATAGTTGTTTGGCTCCTTTTTAAATCATAATGATAACAGAAATCACCCAAATGGCCCTGATCAAAAGTTTACATATCCTTGAATGTTTGGCCTTGTTACAGACACACAAGGTGACACACACAGGCTTAAATGGCAATAAAGGTTAATTTCCCACACCTGTGGCTTTTTAAATTGCAATTAGTGTCTGTGTATAAACACTCAATGAGTTTGTTAGCTCTCACGTGGATGCACTTAGCAAGCTAGATACTGAGCCATGGGGAGCAGAAAAGAACTGTCAAAAGACCTGCATAACAAGGTAATGGAACTTTATAAAGATGGAAAAGGATATAAAAAGATATCCAAAGCCTTGAAAATGCCACTCAGTACTGTTCAATCACTTATTAAGAAGTGGAAAATTTGGGGATCTCTTGATACCAAGCCAGGGTCAGGTAGACCAAGAAAGATTTCAGCCACAACTGCCAGAAGAATTGTTCGGGATACAAAGAAAAACCCACAGGTAACCTCAGGAGAAATACAGGCTGCTCTGGAAAAAGACGGTGTGGTTGTTTCAAGAAGCACAATATGACGATACTTGAACAAAAATGGTCAAGTTGCCAGAAAGAAGCCTTTACTGTGCAAATGCCACAAAAAAGCCCGGTTACAATATGCCCGACAACACCTTGACATGCCTCACAGCTTCTGGCACACTGTAATTTGGAGTGACGAGACTAAAATAGAGCTTTATGGTCACAACCATAAGCACTATGTTTGGAGAGGGGTCAACAAGGCCTACATATCTATATTACGGGTAAAACAATCTATTCTCTGCATCACTTATATTTTCCCACGTATAAGGGTATTGGATCTCTGCTTATCCAACTTCCCATTCACAGGCTTTGATAACTGTATAGTAAAATTGGCTATAGTGTTTTTTTATATTTTTTTATTCCCAGTGCACTTTTTAAATTATTGTGGTTGCATAGTGATTTGCCTCAATCTGGGTGGTGGTGGATGAATCCCAGTTGCCTCCGTGTCTGAGACCATCAACCCACGCATCTTATCATGTGACTTGTTGAGTGCGTTGCCATAGAGACATAGTGCGTGGAGGCTTCATGCCATCCACCGTGGCATCTGTGCTCAACTCACCATGTGCCCCACTGAGAACGAACCACATTATAGCGACCACAAGGAGGTTACCCCAAGTGACTCTACCCTCCCTAGCAACCGGGCCAATTTGGTTGCTTAGGAGACCCAGCTGGAGTCACTCAGCACACCCTGGGATTTGAACTAGTGAACTCCATGGGTGGTAGCCAGCGTCTTTTACCACTGAGCTACCTAGGCCCCCTGGCTATAGTGTTCTTTGGAAATATATCCTTTGAGGCGTTACTGGGTAGAGTCACATAAAAGGAGGTTTCATCCATCTTGTCAGGAGCCTCGGTGTAATGAAATCTACAATGATGGAGTCCCCTTAATATTCTGCAACTGCTTAGCCTCGATCCAGCCATTAAATTTGTCCAGCCAACCCGCCACTTTATAAGACAATACCTTTTACCTTTTTCTTTTTTTCTTGGCTAAGATTTTCTCTACCGACCCTTTTATCTTCTGTAATTCAAGCTCGTAGAAGGTCCCATTTATTTTCTCTCCGTCGTAATCCTTCAGCCTGTATACAGGGGGTTTCCTAGGCAATTGTTTGTATTAAAAACGTCATACGTGTATGTCTGCTCATAACCTTTTATAAAGGGGGCCCTTAGTTTTGATACTTTAACAGCATCTCCAACTTGAAACTTTAATTTAGGTGGTTTGTATGGAAATTCCTGAGTATATAGATTCTTAAACTTTAAAGGAACTGTCTTCATTAACTTCCGAAGGTTTCATTTTAATACTTCTATGGTAAGAATGATTATAAGTGTGAACCATTTCTTTTAGCTTATCTAAATACTTATGAGTGTTGATTTGTTTCTTTCTTTCTTTCTTTTATTTTTTACGCCATGCCAGCTTCTATGGCTATATTCTATGAGTGTTGAAGGCTGTAAAATATTTCCACATTTTAGTCTTTAGAGTCCTATTATACCTTTCAACAACAGAGGCTTTTAATTCATTACCAGTTGTAAAGTGCACTATATTTTTTTAACAAGTTTTGAAAAGGACTTGTTTAAAAATTCTTGACCTTTATCAGTTTGCAACTTTTTGGGTGAATGACTGCTTTTCAGGTTTTTCTTGAAAGCCTTTGTCACACACCCCGCTGTTTTGTTTTTTAGAGGTTGAACCTATGCAAATTTGGATAAAACATCTATGCATGTTAACAAACTTGTTGCTGTTATTTTTATTTGACAGACTAGACATATCTACTAAATCAGCCTGCCATTGATCATCAATATTAGATACAAATATGTTTCTTTTAAAGTTTATTCTAGAGGTGTAATTGTCTTGTTCAGATAACCATTCAGCTAAATCCTTATCACTAACCCTACACCCCTCCTCCCTAAGAACTCTCTGTAGAGACTGTCGACCTCCAAACTCCCCTGGATTTGAAACATCATAGTAAATTTGTTTCATTTGCTTAAGAGTCATCCCTTCAGAAAAAAAGTCAAACAAATGCGCAATTGTAAAATACAAAAGGGTTTATTCACCCAGTTTACAGATTAACAATTATAATTGGATACTCTAAACAATGCATAAACAGGCGACATTCCCTTTCATAGTAATGCATTAAACAAGATACAGTATCTTTTACAGCTCTAGAGATATCTGTATTCAGACCATTGACGAGATGATAAAGACAGGCTTCAGACACGTATGTATACAACACAAGTAAATACTCCCATTTACAGGGGTAGACAGTGTAAAACATTTCAGGGATCAGTGACGTTAGAAAAACATTTAAAGGTATTTCACATTTTACAGAATCAGCAATCATTTCACCCCAATATTTAGGATCCACCAAGGTGTGCATTTCAAGCGTAGCTCTTTTTAGCTCAGTGAAAGGTTTTGCATCGACAGACAAGGGGTTTTTAAAGTGGGCCCGGCAAGCCAATTTGTCAACTACGAGTTAAAACAGAAGGCCCTTCAACTCAACTCTGCATTCTGTCTCGAGTCATGCAGTTCCCCATCTTCAAAGTCAAAAGCACCATAATAAGTCAGAGGAGCCTGGGATTCTGTAAAGTTTCTGTGATAGAATGATCTAGTTATCTTGTTAACCACTTCTTGAGTCCTTTTGTCCAGGTCCTGTTGCAGCTGTTTGAGCTTTTCTTTTATGTACGTTTCAGGTCTCAGTTCAATTAAATAATCCTCAACCAGCTTCTGAATCTTGTCTAGAGGTAGAAAAAAAATTGAGTAGATGAAGAGCCTTAGAAAGCAGAATCTTTAACCAAGGTATGTGTATTTTAGCTATTATTTCTTCAAACCTTCTGCTGAAATAACCGTAGTCCACTTCAAAGAGACAGCTATGACATCTTTGGCTGGGGTGGTCCACAGCGCAACTGGCACAATTTTTCTGCAGATCCCAGTCTATGATCACTCCCAGCAGAGAGGCCAGAAGGCCTTGGCAATCTTGAGGATTCTTGTGAAGGTCACTCCGTAAAGGCTTTCAGGGTCATCGTGATCCTCCGGGGGTTCTGTAGGAAGAGCGTGAGACAACGGTATAAAGACAGGTTCGTTTGGAACCTCCGGCTCCGCAGGAGGGGTGGTAGGAAGACTCTGGTTCGACAGATCGTAAGAAGGTAGAAAACACACTTTTTCAGATTCACACCATTGCCACGGTGCCTCTGGATCTTCAGCATCCCTATTCTCAGGAACTTAAAGTCAAACCACTCATCGCGAGAGCTGTCTGAAATATATCCAAATGCTGCGGAAGCTATGCTGCCAGTTCTTCTCTTTTAAGCAGTATGAACCTTGAATAAGAAACTGCTTTTTATTAGAACCCTGAAACACGCCCCTTCCCTTAGATAGCATCATACCCTACAACATGTCCAAACATGCCAGTGCTCTACCCACTCTCCACAATGAGGACGTGGGGGGGTCGAAGTCCTCCACTGGCTAACACTTTTCTAAATGACATTTTCATACGGTATTTTATAAACACCCCAAAAATAGGAGTTTTGTTTAAAATACAAAAACATGGCATTAGACTTAAGATCTAACGGGTGACCAACCCTCACATGTTCAAATCCTGTCGACAGTAATTGGAACATTTTTATTTTTAAATATATATACATATATATATATATATATATATAGCACTACAATACAACTTGCTTTCTCTTCTTTCTTTCTTTCATTCTGTCTTTTTTTTGTAATAGTCTATAGGGTACAACAGGCACCTTTTTTAGGGGAGGACTATTTTTGACGGATGAAAAGGGACGGGGTCATAAATCACTCAAAAGCGTGGGAAAAAGGGCGAGGCTTTAGAGCCATAAATCAAAATGTGGGAAAGGCGTGGGGCTTAGGGTCATAAATCAAAGGGGCAGGGCTTAGAAAAGTGACAGATGCTGTCGTGCCTTTATTACTGTTGTACATCACCAGGTTGTCTTCTTTGATTGAGTGTCTGTCATGTGGTGAACATCAGTTAAGATGGCATTCCAGGGACCAGTTTATGGCAGGGCCCCTCTCTAACTGCCGGTGTGGAAGAAGATGTGCCACACTGTGATTGGACCATTGGTGAATGAACCTAAACAAATGCTCAGCAACATCAGATAAAATGCTAAGACAACTGCCAGGCACCTCTTACAGGGCAGGAAGGGGGAACCTTCTGCACCCTCCAAACTCATTCCTAACTGCCATAAATTCCTTCAGGACCTCCCTGATACACAACAGTGAGGGCCACAGAGATCTATTCTATAGATCTATAGGTTTGGATGTCTTAAATTAACATAAACTGCAAAACATCCACTCCATCTTCATGCAAAGCATGAACGGTTATTGACTGTTAACACAACAGTTCACGGGACAGACCTATTAACAGATAAACGAATGCATGGACGATGACTTAACCATTTCTTATCGTGTTTGGTCTCTATCTGTTCCATACAATGCATTTAATAATTTGAAAGATGTTTGGTAAAGAAATAATGCATGGGTAAAATGTTAAAGACACTATTTTAACACTGTGCTTTATGCTATGCAAATGAGTTCCACATGAGGGTGGGCAACACTGTGGCTATTTCAGACACCATTGGCCAATCACACTCCAGGATCGGAAAGGCACCAGATTTCAGTCTCCTCCTCATCAGAAAGGGATAAAAATGTCCCCCGGGTAGACACACCCTTGTCCTGCGTTTCCAGCTCGACGGAGAAGGAGACATTACACGTCCTGAGTTTCTGACCTGACGAGGAAAGAGGCTACAAAATAGTTGAGGTTAAGCTTTTGCGAGCAAAACCTTTTATATTGCTTTATTGCTGCACTCTAGCTGAAAAAGGGTCCCAGCATTGAGGGACCTTATCTGACCCTTACGGCCCCTCCAGCAGCACAGCCCAGTCCACAAATGACCTCTGCATCGGCAGACATTGCCTGTCCCACATGGCTCCTCAGTGACGCAGCCAGCCTGCAAACGACCCTGTGAAGATTCAACTGACCCAGCTGCCCAGTCCACTCTTTAAGGACCCTCTTGGCACAACCGAAGTTCAGCATCCTCCAGCCCAGCATGGCAATGACTACTGGATCGCAACTCTGCACCCTGCCCACTGCACGCTACACGCCTCGCCAGTGGAAGACGTCTCTATTGCCGGACTGATCACCCGACTGTGTGGAACATAAATATAAACTTACCAAACCTCTTTCTAGAGACCTTGGCATTAGTTTATACCTGCAGCATATGTTTTTCTAACTTGCTTAGATAAGTTACCTGGGATCAGCTTGTTACAAATAATAGGCATATTATTTGTTTAATGATAAATAAGCATTATTTACCACCATTTCGCCAGAGCCATTAGGTGGTTTCCCATAAGGAGCATTCCCATACAATTCTTTCCCATTGCTACATTCAGTTCAACAGCATTGCATTTATCCACTCTGTGTTCAAATCATTTATTTGTTTGGTTTAATTCAGTACGTTCCTTTTGGGTTATTAGTTTATTATCCTTTAGCGGTGCATATTCATTATTAGCATTATTAATCGTCGTATTTACTCATGCATATCTATTGTTAATAAATTTCATTAATTTTATTACAACTGTGTCTTCACTGTGTTGATGATCAGAGACTCTACTAGTTGTCCAAACTCTCACAAATCCTTCAGATAAATCAGCTGACCAACTCTCTAGTTTACATTAATTCTAAATTATCAAACAGCTCTTTTGGGAGTGTTCCTAAATTGTTAAGATAGTATTCTTAACTGGTGCCCCTTATTGCAAAGGGGGAGGGGTTATGAGTGTATCAGATGACCACAACTTAAGTGACACGTGATCTAAAATCACTATGTCATCGGTGAATTGAGTAAAAATTACTACAGTCATCTCACAAGATATCTTTGTAAGACGAAAATGATCTCTTGCAGTCCGCACTGTTGGCTGGCACTGATAAACTTCTCAGAGCTATTACATTTGGAAAGCGATCTTTTAAATCAACCAAAAAATGCTTTCCCTTTTTCCTGCAGTGATTGACGGAACTGTGCTCTGCAGGCAGGGCAGGCAGTAAACGCATGTTTTACAGTTAATTTACTTTTACAAATGTTTTTCTCCAGGTATCACCCACTTAGTTGAGGAGATGTGCAGTGCATGTTACGTGCACTGCATTCACAAACAGTGCTTTGAGACGTTTTGTTCATATATTCAGCATTGTCTGTAACAAAAGCAGTCACTTTATCAAAAGGAATTCCGTATTTCTAAACTGTTTCCACCACTGCTTGACTCAGTTTTAAAGTTTACCATCTCCAAACAAACACACACTATTAAAAAAGACTCCAATTCTAGAATTTTTTTCAGATAACATGTTTTTGTCATGATTACATGTCTTTCAAAAAGCTTCGGCAAGTACGTTTTTCTGAGCTGACCCAAGCTAGGTATAACCCCAATGTTTTTAGTGAGTTTTCCAGATTGCTTTTCATAGCAGGGTTGTCAAGGACATGAAGTGGAATATTACTGGAGCAGATAGCCTCTGTAAATTGATATAATTCTGTCCAACGCTGCAACTGTTCTTCAGTCTTTACATTAAACAGCTCGCTCATCATTTTTTGTACTTTAGCAGTCTCGCCTACTGTCCATTCAAGGCCTTGTGCATTTATGCAAAGCCGTTTCCATATGTTTGTCACAGCTTGATTTTCGCTTATAATCCATGAATACATGAGGCCCAACAATGGTAACATGCAGAACATCATCAGGAGTAGAAATACCTCTGAAGTGCTTCCGGGATTTGCTTCCAGCAACTTTGCTCACCGTGTGTAGACGCAGCTCATCGCTGCTCTCAGGTGCAGCCTCGTGGCACAAGGAAGTAACGTCCGACTTGAAACTGTGGCCATACAATCTCCATCTCGCTGGACGAGTTGAGATTACTCTGTGTTCCACCGAACACTCTAACGGATCCGAAGGATCATCGTTGTCATCGGATCTAAAGTTGTTTTAAAAATACGACAAACAGGCTACTTACACGGTTTAAGGCTGTTCAAATGAAAGACATTTTATATCAGCCCCACAAAAAAAGTAGACTAATAGCAAAACAACCGTATATCCGCTCTGAATGAATACTATTGGCTAGAACAAAGGAGCCTTTACCCGCCCTGAATGAATACTATTGGCTACAAGAGGAGCCGCTACCCACTCTGAATGAATACTATTGGCTAGAACAAAGGAGCCGTTACCTGGTCTGAATGAATACTACTGGCTACAAGAGCAGCCGTTACCCACCCTGAATGAATACTATTGGCTACAAGAGGAGCCGTTTCCCGCCCTGAATGAATACTATTGGCTACAAGTGGAGCCGCTACCCGCCCTGAATGAATACTATTGGTTACAAGAGGAGCCGCTACCCGCCCTGAATGAATACTATTGGTTACAAGAGGAGCCGTTACCCACTCTGAATGTATACTATTGGCTACGAGAGGAGCCGTTACCCGCTATGAATGAATACTATTCAGAGAGGATGTCCATCTACAGGTCAGACTATTTCAAAGGTTGTTAGGACGGATGGTAATGGTTGTCATTCTGTATTTCAGGGAACCAGGGTTATGGTAATAACATAACGTTTTTTTTCCACACCCCACACTTTTCATTTCCTGGAAACGTTGTTGGTTCTGGGAATTCGTAGTCAGTATCCGAGTTGGAATCTGAATAACTGTCATTTTCAGAATCTGTTTCTGAAACCTTAGGAATAGCACAATCAAGCAAAAACATTGGAAATGATTCACACGAAGACAACATCTTATTTTATGCAATTTAAACGCAGGTATATATCTTCAGCTTCACAAGTTGAGTAACCAGGCAGTTTAGTACAGAGGTAAAACATGAAAAAATGAACACATTCAGTTCAATCTGTTTCAGTTTGTTGTGTCGAAATAGAAACAGAAGTGTCAGTATGAAAGTGAAAGTGTGCTTTGCCAGTGCGTGAATAACTTTCGGTTATCCTTTAAAGCTACAGTCACAGACTACGTTCCTTTTGATCAAATATGCATCTGTGATGCTTTAAATAGATATTATCATAGATTTCCAATAAAATAAATTGTTTTACCTCAACGATCTAATTAAGAGTGAAAAAAGCACGGTTATTTTATTCAACATGCTGTTTGACCTTTTACGCATGCCCTTATGCAATGTAATTTTCTCATATGTTGGTATTGTAATATTATTAGTAGTAATTTCTTAGCAAGTATTATTATTATTATTTACATACAATTATTCATGTATTACTGGAGCAGTAAAGTACCTTCCTCAAGGGTACAACAGCAGTGTCCCCCACCTGGGTGAACTGAACCTCAACCCACTGGTCAGGAGTCCAGAGTCCATATTGTATTATTCTATTGAGCAGTTGTAGCTTCCCTGTGTCTGCCTCTGTTACCCGATCCTGTAGTCTGTCAGTCAGCTGCGTCTGATACAGGACCAGCATAGCCATAGTGTTGGCCAATCTGACTGTTAATGCCTCTGACGCATATGCCTTTTTTAGCATGGCATCAATAGTCCTGCACTGCTTGGATGGACAGGTAGGGTCCTTGTCCCCACTGGTGAAGGTGAAACCTTGTGCCAGCACTGTGACCGTGTCCCCAATCGTGGGGAACGTACCCAAGCCAGCTTCTTGGGCTCCAGCAGTGTGTAGTAGGCACTCCGCTGTTCTGGAGCCTGAAGGGGTGGAAGCCGGGTTGCTCCAGGATGAGCGCACTAGCTCCACAAAATCCTGGCATAAGGGAAGGGCTTGTTGTGGAATATTTTTCTCCTCCTGTCCTATCAGCCAGGGAACGTCCGTGGCAGCAGCTGCACACTGCAGAAGAGCCCGGAACTCCTCCCTTTGCGATACATGTGGTAGGGGCGGTAAGGAGTCCCCCGCTGTGGCCTATCCAACTGGCATGTCAGGGTCAGACACGTCCGACCTAGATGCCATAAATGACAGCACATCCAAAGCTTGGGCACTTCTGTGGTGACTTTGTGGGAGGACGCTGATGTCTACGTGGGGAAGGCGAGCGGTACGTTAGCAGCGACCACCTGCCTGCCCTACCCTCCCCTTGAATGGCGTCGCCTTGGGGGCGACCAGTTCGCCTCCTGTGAGAGGTGCCTGCGCCTCTGCACCAGTGGTGGAGAGGGAGAGGGGGACCCAGGGTTCCATGGGCGCTCTCTGGAACCAGTAGCGGGAGGGGTCTTCATGGACCTTTGTGAAGGTCCTTGGACCACCGAGCTCAATCTCCCCTGGTCATAGGAGAGAGACTCCACTGGGGAGAGCGCTGCTCTCCTGCATTTAGTTCTCCTTGAGAACTTCCCGCACGGAGAGCAATCAAGGTCACCCGCCAGTGCCCTGGCTACATGGTCAGGCCCAAGGCATTTGGCACAGGGGAATGCTTGTCCTGTCTGGGGAGCTTCGCTGGACACTGGTCACACTGGTGAAAACCAGCTGATGACCCTGTGGAGCACACTGACATGGCGTGGGCGTCAGTGTCGAGCTTCTATAATGCAGGCGGGATCGGTGCCGAGTGTATCAGTGCCGCATGTCGACAGTAAGCACAGCTGCACTAGGAAAGCCCGAGGCTTGGAAGGAGCACGTGGGCCCGAGCTGTAAGGTAGCTGAAGCCGAGTAAATTGGCATAGGGGATGGCGCCGCGAGCCCGCAGGGTCACCCTACAGTACCACAATAGCTCAACACAGTATTTACTAACAAGCTTGTTAGTGGAACAGAGAATAATGGCTGCTTGCCAATCTCAAAAGAGGTGTCAAAACCGGCTCTACTCAGTAAAAACTGATGCGAGACTAAGGCAAGAACAATCTCAAAAACACACAAAAGTGTATTTTACTGTGTCACAATGTAATTGTAGGTTTAAATTCAGCCAAATTCCAGAACAAAGATGCATGAAGACATCTGTGGTCTGACTCAGTGGAAGTGAGAGAGAAAATGGTGATATGCTACGTCCCTCTCACACAAAGTGTGCCATTGTTTTGTAAACAGAGATGTCCTCCCTACATGTGTATTCCAAAATACAGTGTGCTAATTTGTAATATTCCCCAGACTGAAAAACTCCAGCGCGCTCTCCATTGCATGTCTTCAGAGAAGCAAAAAGAAAAGTGGAAGTTATTTGAGAATAAATATACATGGCTTAAAGTTTGCTTGAATTTCTAATGTGTTAATAATGAAATTTCAGTTTTAGTGGTTCACTTCTACCAATCATTGTACCGTACTTATCATCGTACTGTACTGTTGCGTGTTCAGGATTTTGCTTCCCATGTGGTCTAGTGGTTAGGATTCCTGGTTTTCACCCAGGCAAACTGGTTTACACTCCTGGTATGGGAACATCTATTTTTTATTGTCTTTTAGTTACAAAAGTGTTGTCACGTGTAATGTATTTTCTTTAGGATAATAAAGCCACATTTACTTGAAATATGAGTATGTTAAAAAAATTTACAGACTTCATTTTAAATACATGTCATTCGATTTTTGTATTATTATTATTTGTATTGAGGCAGGGAGTTTGCAGTAGTTTCTAAGCGACAAGGAATCTGGAATAACATTCTTAGGGTCCCTGTCATATGACTCTGAAGTCATTGTATTGTTTCTTCCTCTTAATTGTAATACTTGTACTGTGATTCCTGAAATGTATTTTGTTTACGACTTGTAAGTCGCCCTGGATAAGGGCATCTGCTAAGAAATAAATAATAATCAAAGGTGTTTCTGATGACGTCCAGTGGATTATATTTTGCATCTTTGGTTACTGTCGTTGTCACTTACGACATTTTTCTCCAATGATGACAAGTTCATAGCTCAGTTGGTTAGAGTGAAAGAAACTTCCACCCGGCTAGCTCAGTTGGTAGCGCATGAGATTCTTAATCTCAGGGTCATGGGTTCAACCCTGCGTTGTAGTAGGAATTCGAGATTGACCAGGCACCGGACACCAGGAACAAAGATTTCTTCAAAAAGCTTGATTATAATGTGCACAAAGGAATCAGCAGAACATTAATCCCAATGATCAGCTGGCTGACTTAAAGTTACAAGCAAGTGCATTCTATTTTATACATACATTTACGTCACATTGAATGTTCTCTAGGGTTTCATCACAGATCACAAGCAGGTTGTTATTCATTACTGACAGTTCACCTGCAGTTTAGTTTTAACCAACTGAACACAAGACCCTTTCCCCAAGTCATGCTAGATCAATGGTTCTCAAACTATGGGGCGCAGGAATGTGTCAATGGAGGCACGATCTCTGTCCTTTTTTTTTTTGGAGGACAGTTTGGATTATTTAAATAAAATAAATTATTACATATTTAAAAATGTTTTAAACTTAAAAATAACAAAATTAAAAATAACACAAAAAGATTTTGTTTAACATGCTAATAATGTTCCTTAGCAACTGTGATGTGATTTTTCCGCCGAGAAGTTAACTGTTATCAGCAGCACGCTTAGAGTGAAACAGCTTAAGTGAGAAGTGGACAGTTTTGTGACAAAGGGATAGCCTTGTGCCAAAGCCGTGGAAGTTCCAGCAAAACGCAGAAGCCGAAAATATGATGAAGCTTATTTAAAAAGGGCTATGCACTGAGGCCTCGATGTGTTGTATGCGGTAAACTACTGGCAAACGATAGTATGTGGCTCTGCAAGCTACGGCAGCATCTTGAAACAAGGCACCCTACCTTTAGTATCTAAACCTGTAGAGTTTCAGAGGAAGCTCAGTGGGTTAACAGGACAAAAAAAGTTGTTGAAGTCTACAGCACTGTTAACATGGAGGCTACAGAGGCTTCTTACTGTGTGGCTTTATGCATTACCAAAGCTGGGAAGCTGCACTACATAGGTGAGAAACTACTACTTCCAGCTGCAATGGATATGTGCTCGGTGATGATAGGAGAGAAAGCAGCATCACAGTAGACGTGATCCCACTTTCAAACGACACAGTTTCACATTGTATTGAGGAGATGGCCACTGATGTAAAAGAGCAGCTCTAGAAAGTGTTTGTCAGAGCCCATATTTTTCAGTTCAGATAGATGAATTTACTTATATATCTAATGCTGCATAGCTACTGGAGTATATTCATTTTGCTACAGCAATAGAATTAAAAGAGAAATTTCTGTTTTGCCGACCACTTTCAACACGAACAACCGGTGAAGAGTTTTTTAAACTATTGAATGGTTTTGTCCAAGACACTGGCCTTGATTTGGGACGTTGTTTTGGAATTTGCAGTGATGGAGCACAGTCTATGACAGGACAGCATAGGGGGCTTGTGACAAGTGTACAAGAAGTGGCCCCCACAGCAACCTGGAATCATTGTATGATCCACAGACAGGCATTGGCTGCTAAAAAGATGCCAGAGGAGCTTAGCAATGTACTTTCTGTTGCAGTGAAAATTGTAAACGTTATAAAGTCACACCCAGTTAATTCAAGGATTTTTGCCATTTTATGCGAAGAGATGGGGGAAATCTGCACCCAATTGTTGTTACATGCAGAAGTCCATTGGCTGTCCAGGGGTAAGGTGCTGACAAGTCTATGTGAAATGCCCGAGGAAGTACGTATTTTTCTCGCAGACAATAACTCTCCACTTTTACAGCATGTCAGTGACACTCGTTTGATATCCTTGTTGTCATATCTATCTGACCTATTTGAGCGACTGAATTCTCTGAATGTGTCACTTCAGGGACGAGATGCAAATGTTTTCATTGCTAATGATCGGATAGAAGCATTCATTAACAAACTTAAACTGTGGTCTTCACGTATGCAGCAGAGATCTGTTTGTATATTTTCAACACTGGAGGATGTTGTGGAACAGTGTGCTGATCTGTCAGTTGACAGTATCAAGGACATAATTGTTGAGCGCTTAGGGGACCTGCAGGAGCAGTTTCATGCAAACTTTCCTGAAGTGGGAAAAGACAAATGTAATCAGTGGATCAGGAACCCATTTACCTTTAAGCCGAAACCCACAGATGTGCTGTCTTCAAAAGAAGAGGAAAGCCTTATCGACTTGTCAAGCGTCAAGGAGCTGCAGCAGAGATTTTCACAAATGCCAGTTGCAGACTTTTGGTTATCAGTGGGATCTGAGTTTCTTGAGTTAACAGAGCGGGCCCTGAAATCCCTCATTCTGTTTTCATCCACATACCTATGCGAGTCCAGATTCTCAGCATTAACTGCAATCAAAACAAAGCATCGCTCCCGGCTTTCTGTTGAAGATGACTTGCGTCTCTTCCTTTCTACACTGCAACCCCGAATTCTACTGCTTTATACAGCGAGGAAACAAACACACCCCTCCCACTGATAAGGTAGGAATAATGGATGTTACAGAATTAGTCTATCATTGTGTGTGTGGTGCCATATTTCTTAAAATGTTTGTGAAGTTTTATTTCAGCTGCTTCCATTTTTATTGTTTTTGAATTTAAGATTAATATTTCTGAAACTCATACTGATCTACACTGATCATATCCCCTCCACCTTTTATTCATTATGTTGTAACATACAGTAAGATTTCCAGTTTGTTGTATTGTTTTAGTAAACAGGGGAGGTGTAGTCATTTTTTATAACTCAGGGAGGCTCACTATGACAAAGTTTGAGAACCCCTGTGCTAGATCGACAAAAAGCATATGCTTGCAGTTGGAACATGGTTTAAGTTCCTCTTTCTTAGGAACTGAATTTGTGTTTCCTTTTCTTAAAACATTGCTTATAGTTTTGGAAAGCATATTTAATCATTTACTGTATTAATCATTTACTGATACAATAGCTCAAAACATAGCATTATAAAGTAATCTCAAAACTTAGCATATCACAGAACACACAACTGAACACACATCCTGAATCTCACTCTCACAGGAATCATTTTTAAATTCAAATTGTAGATGTTTCTTAGAGGCAATGGAGCAATGTCTGAGTCTGCTCACATTTTATGCAGTATTGCAACAAAATTACATATTTGTCTTTGTCAGATATGAATTACTATTGTAAAATGTGTAGATCATTTATAGATATAAGCAGACATAGTACATATTGAAATAAATAATCGTAATTTTCAAGATCATGTAGATTTACACTCTACAATATCAGGAAGATAAGACCCTTCCTCTCTGAACATGCCACACAACTGCTTGTTCAGTCACTTGTCATAACTAGACTGGACTACTGTAACGCTCTCACTGCAGGCCTCCCTCTCCAGAATGATCCAGAATGCAGCAGCACGTCTGACCTTTAATGAACCAAAGAGAGCGTATGTTACACTACTCCTTGTTTCTCTCCACTGGCTGCCAGTTGATGCACATATCAAATTCAAGGCTCTGATGCTGGCATACAGAACAGTCACTGGGTCTGCTCCAGCATACCTAAAATCATTTATGCAGAGCTACGCACCCACTAGAAGCCTGCGTTCGGCTAAGGAACGTCGCCTTGTTGTACCAAGAGGCACCAAAACACTTTCCCGGACTTTCAGCTTCATCGTACCACATTGGTGGAACAACCTTCCCAACTCCATCCGTGAAGCTGACTCACTCTCAGTCTTCAAAAAATGACTAAAAACACATCTGTTTCATGAGCACTTAACCAGTCATTAAAAAAAAAAAAAATCCTGTTGCACTTTATTCTGTTTTGAATACTATTATGATGCTAGTGATACTTTGTAATACAGCACTTTTCATACCACTGTCTCCTAAGATGATTCGCTTATGTTTTCCTCTTTTGTAAGTCACTTTGGATAAAAGCGTCTGCCAAATGAATAAATGTAAATGTAAATATAAGTAAATAATATGGTTTTCTACTGGAGCAACCTCAGGATGGCCAAGTGGTCTAATGTACCAGACTCAAAGACTCTGGTTTTCCAAAGAATTGGTTCTGGTGTCCAAATGGAGGTGTGGGTTCAAATCTGACTTCTAACAGTTAAACTTTACTTATTTTAATAGGAATAAATGTGTTCATTTTACTATAAAAGATTGTTTCAATGAAATAAAAAATTGTGCAGTTGATTTGTTCTTACGAAGTGCCCTTTAAATTACCAGGAGCCAGTAAATGCAGAACAATCAGAAAGGTGGTTTTGTCACCTTGTGTGCGCAGACTACCAGCTCGGCCAGCATGAAGCAGTGCTTCATCTTTAATGGACTGGCAGACATTAAAAAGAAAGAAATGCTCTACAAAGGATTAGAATATATTCCTACTGAATAAGGTGAGAAAAGCATTTGAAATACTTGTTTGAAGCAGACATTCTCTAAAGCAAACATGCAGCAGTAATTCACATAAACAGATCTATCAATTGATCCCCAAATCTTGTCACACACTCAAGTTTACCATTTAATTTGCATTTTAAATCAGACGAAAATATATTTCTTAACACAGATTGCATTATTGTTTATGTAAACAGACTACTTGTTGAATTCACTGAAAAATATTTTGAATCCAAACATGTGTTACAGTATTTAACTTAAGATGCTTTTAATATTGCAGACAACATATTACTTTGAAAAACCTGTACGTCGGCCACTGGATCGTGGTCATTTAGGCTGGGATGTGGACCATTGAGAACAGTAAATGATCTATTTACTGGAAGTAGCTCAAATGTGAAGTGCCCTCATTTAACATGCTATAGCGGGATCGACTCCAACTGCTGTTTACATTTCCTAAAGCATTATGAGGACGAATACAAAGTTTGACACTTTCCTTGTAACTGGGAGTAAAGACAAGTTCTTTTCACATGTAATGCCTTTATTTAAGCTCAGTGGAGTGCAAATCACATGACTAGATTTTGATATTAGCCACGCCCTAATTAAAGTGTTCCTAAATTGTTTTAAGAGTACCAATGATCAATTTGAAATTTGATTGTTGATTTAAACAAACAACTGAACACTTGTAGGCCTACTTTGATTGTTTTTCTGCATTTCCACCAGTAATGAGATATGCACTCAGAATGTGTACCCTTCCAGTTTCTTTTGTGATAGAAAAGTAAGTTAAGGCATTTCCATTGCTGCTGTGTCAAATATACTCAAGCCACAGCACACTACGCAGCTGCATGGGGACAAAGAGGTGGAATTTTAAAAACGACTCAATTAATGACCTGACACTACTTTTTGAAGAAATTCAAAACATACCTCTAATCGAAACATTTGCTATTTAGTTAATTCATATGTTTTTTGAATTGCAAATGGCAGACTACAATGCCGATAAAATAACTCAGTAGGACACTTGAACACTCATATCAACTTGCGATATAACCGATGAGAACAGAAGGATCCCTTGCAGGGGATTTAGTTCGAATGGTAGAGCGCTCCCTTAGCATGTGAGACGTAGCGGGGTCGATGCCCCCATTCTCTAAACAGTCTTAATGTATGGCCGTATTAATTACCAATGCGTTATGGAGAGAAATACAAAGTGTGCCAAAGTTTTGTAAACAGAGACGCCCTCCCTACACATGTATTTCAAAATACAGTCTGCTAATTTGTAATATTCCCCAGACTGAAAAACTCCAGCGCGCCCTCCATTGCATGTCTTCAGAGAAGCAAAAAAGCAGGTCTTTTATTTTAAGCAATGGAAGTTGTTATTTTAGAATAAATATACATGGCTTGAAGGTTGCTTGCATTTCTAACGTGTTTGCAATGAAATGTTTTAGTTCACTTTTACCAATCATTGTACTCTATACTACCTACTGTTGCATGTTCAGGACTTAGCTGCACTGATTGCCATATGGTCTAGCTGTTAGGGTTCCTGGTTTTCAGGCAGGCAGCCCTAGTTCGACTCCCAGGATGGGAACATCTATTGTTTATTGTCTTAATACGTCATTCGATTTTTGTATTATTATTATTTGTTTTGAGGCAGGGAGTTTGCAGTTGTTTCTAAGTGACAAGAAATCTGGAATAACATTTTTAGGGTCTGTGTCATATGACTTTGTGTCATCAAAGTTGTTTCTGGTGACGTGCAGTGAATTATATTTTGAATCTTTGGGTACTGTTGTTGTCACTTACGGCATTTTCTCCAATAATAAAACAAGTTCATATCTCAGTTGGTTAGAGTGAAAATAATTCACCATCAGTCAGCCTGGCTAGCTCAGTTGGTAGTGCATGAGACTTAATCTCAGGGTAATGGGTTCAAGCCCCACATTGTGCATCCTTTTTAAATTCAAATTGTAGATGTTTCTTAGAGGCAATGGAGCAATGCATGAATCTGTTCACATTTTATGCAGTATTGCAACAAAATTACTTATTTGTCTTTGTCTGATAGGAATTGCTATTGTAAAATGTGTAGATCGTTTATAGAAATAATGATAAGTATTAAAATATTGAAATAAATAATCGTACTTTTTTGGGTTATCTTCAATCCTTTCCTTTTTTTACAGTTGTCATTACATCATTTATTGAGCAAAAGTTGGTAAGTGCATGATAAAAATTAACCGGGACTTGATGCAATACACAGCCCTAGTCTATGCTGAAATAAATAATAAGGTTTTCTACTAGAGTAAACACAGCTTGTCAGGATGGCCCATTATTCTAAGGTGCCAGACTCAAGGGCTCTGTCTTTCCAAATAATTGGGTGTTCTGGTCTCCGAATGGAGATGTGGGTTCAAATCCCACTTCTGACAGTTCAACTTTACTTATTGTCAGGGCTGTTTCTAGCCTTTTGGGGACCCTAAGCAGGATTTCACAGTTTCTCCACTTACCCCACCTATGCGTTTTGATTAATTGTAACCCACCACCTTCCCCATCTCCACCTTTTAAAATTAGATTACTCTTCTATGGGGGGTTCTGCCTCGTCCATGGCCAGGCATGAGTCCTCGAACCAAGTTAGGTTTGATGCCAAAGTAATGTACCTTTGTAAATCATGTACTGCTATTACTTGCACAGCTATCACATACCCAGCATTTCTTCAATAAATAGTCCAACTAAATATATTGTGTGATTGGTGTTTTGTCCCAAACCACTGTACATGGTCTTAAGCCTACTGTCTTGTAAACATTTGTATGAGCACACATCTGTATGAGCAAACATACAATGTACAAATAAACATTTAGATATTTACTGAGGCAAAAAAATAAATAAAGTTGATTAAACCTCTTGCAGATTCTGTTAATGTTACAAAGGTAAACGTTATCATCTTATAAAGCCTGGCGACTGTTCATGCAAACTGCAAAGTCCCTTGGATGATGATGTTAATGTTACAATTTGATGACCCAAAATTATTTCAAAACCACATCAACCTAAAATGACCATATTCACATGGTCAGAAATATGTGATTTTAAAAGGACGAGAATATAACATCAATATTAACTAGATTGAAAAGTTTGTGGACAAACTTTAGGTTGGCTTGAGAAAGCCTAGCCTGAAAGTTTGAAGTAGTTGTAAAAGCTTGAAATTTGAAGGTTTTAAGTTTGTAGTTATAAGTTTAAGTAGTAGTTTTAAATGTTCAAAGTTTAGATAGATAGATAGATAGATCATTTGGTTGCTAGGTAGTTACCAAGGTGATACTTAACAAGGCTTCTTGCTATCCTGAGTGAAATAAGTCAACCCGGAAGTCCCTATGATGTTCTGGTGCAGAGATATGTGATTTGTTACTTGGTAGCTAGGTTGCTAGGGTAACCCCATCTGGTTGCTAGGAAGTTACCAGGGTGATACTTATCAAGGCTTCTTGCCATCCTGAGTGAAATAAGTCAACCCAGAAGTCTCTATGATATTCTGGTGCAGAGATATGTGATTTGTTACTTGGTTGCTAGGGTAACCCCATGTGGTTGCTAGGCAGTTACCAGAGTGATACTTAATGAGGCTTCTTGCTATCCTGAGTGAAATAAGTCAACCCGGAAGTCTCTACAATTTTCTGGTGCAGAGATATGTGATTTGTTACTTAGTTGTTAGGGTAACCCCATATGGTTGCTTGGCAGTTACCAAGGTGATACTTAACAAGGCTTCTTGCTATCCTGAGTGAAATAAGTCAACCCGGAAGTCTCTATGACATTCTGATCCTGAGATACCCATGTGGTTGCTAGGGTGCTCTAAATGGTTGCTAGGGCATGGCTAAGTAGTTTCCATGATGATACTTGAAGACGGATTGCTCACCCAATTCAAACAAGCCAACTGAATGGTGTCTGTAGGACATTCAGTCTGTAGGACATTCTGATCTGGAGATATCCATCTAAGCCATTTTGAATGGCAGTCAATTGGTTTTGGTTGCTAGGGTGCACTAAATGGTTGCTAGCTTGTATGCAGTTGCTAGGGTGTTAAAGTGATAGAGTGAAAGAAAGAATAAAAAGAGTGATGTAAAGATATAAAAAGAAAGTGATGGAGTGATAGATAGAAAGTATGAGTGGTGGAGTTATGGGATGTAGCTTGAATCCTCTAAAGGAGTTATTACAGGAAAAAGTTTTCATACCTTGAATGGAAGTCAAAGAGACATGAGGCCCATTCAGAAGTCCGATACTGGAATATCGTAATTCCGATCATTTAGAAAAGATATAGCACACTATTTGGGATTAGTCTGAAGGTCTGTGCCGAGTTTGGTGCATGTAGCTTAAAAGCTCTAGGAGGAGTTAGATTCAGAAATTTTAGTCTCAGAATAAAAAAACAAATAATAATAATAATAATAATGATAATAATGTTTAAATAGGATTTCAGTAGGTTGGCTTTCTCAAGCCAACCTAATAACTAGACTGAAAAGTTTGTGGACAAACTTTAGATTGGCTTGAGAAAGCCTAGCCTGAAAGTTTGAAGTAGTTGTAAAAGCTTGAAGTTTGAAGGTTTTAAATTTGAAGTAGTTATAAGTTTAAGTAGTAGTTTTAAAAGTTCAAAGTTTATAAATTATAAGACCATTCAGTCTATCAGATAGATAGATAGATAGATAGATAGATAGATAGATGTGTTTTTCTACTTGGTTGCTAGGGTGAGCTAATTTGGTTGCTACGCAGTTACCAGGGTGATACTCAAAAGCCTCCTTGCTACCCTGAGTCCAATGAACGAAACCAGAATCTCTATGATGTTCTGGTGCAGAGATATGTGATTTGTTACTTGGTTGCTAGGGTAACCCCATCTGGTTGCTAGGCAGTTACCAGAGTGATACTTAATGAGGCTCCTTGCTATCCTGAGTGAAATAAGTCAACCCGGAAGTCTCTACGATTTTATGGTGCAGAGATATGTGATTTGTTACTTGGCTGCTAGGGTAACCCCATCTGGTTGCTAGGAAGTTGCCATGGTGATCCTAAAAAGGCTGCTTGCTGGACTGAGTGTAATGAGTCAAACCGGAAGACTATATGTCATTCTGATCCGGAGATATCCATGTAAGCCATTTTGAATGGCAGTCAATGGGTTTTGGTTGCTAATGTGCACTAAATGGTTGCTAGGTTGTATGCAGTTGCTTGGGTGTTAAAGTGATAGAGTGAAAGATAGAATAAAAAGAGTGGTGTGATGTAGAGACAGAAAAGAAAGTGATGGAGTGATATATAGATAGATATGAGTGGTAAATTAGATAGAGCAGCTAAAGGCATATTAAAGGCCTTCTGTGTGGCTGTATACTTTTGAATTTTTGACAGTTGGAGTTTGAATAGTCTGAACATTCCATCAGTGTAAGTGAATGGGGATTTTTCCGATGTTTGATCATCCACTGTGGGAAAACCATAAGTCCGATCATTTAGAAAAGATATAGCACACTATTTGGGATTAGTCTGAAGGTCTGTGCCGAGTTTGGTGCGTGTAGCTTAAAAGCTCTAGGAGGAGTTAGAGTCAGAAATTTTAGTCTCAGAATAATAATAATAATAATAATAATAATAAGTTTAAATAGAATTTCATTAGGTTGGCTTTCTCAAGTCAACCTAATAAGTAGAGTTCATAACTGTTACTGACTTGCATTTGATTCACTGCTACTTTAGTTGCTTTACACTGCTGGGACTGGTGCTGACACTGACTCATGCACTGATCGAGTTTAGCACACAGTTTCTAACTTAATTCTTATCTTTTGTCAATATAACTCGACGATAGGAAGCAGTACAGTATTTCAGATGGGGGAAACTGCCGCGGAGGTCCTGGTCCTGCCTAGCGCACAGGCCGGGTTGCTATAGATGCAAATACACAGCCACTATGATTATAAAATGCTATGCTATGGCAGGCACGGTGATACTTGGACGAGCTGACTGTCCAGTTAAAGTGACGAGAAAATAAAAATAAATAAAACCATACAGCCAGCTATCCCGGTTTAGCTACACATTTAATGTCATCATAAAAACAGGTACTTGGATTTTTGCTGTGCTGGCGTCAAAACATTCCACATGAAAAAAAAAAAGATTTATCAAAACGTTTTGCAGCTAAACATCACACTGAGCAGGAGAAAAACAACAATATAAATGATAAATTCACTTAACATTGATTCTTACCAAGAGTTGGCTTCTTCATAAAGAAATGTATAATTTTTTTTTTCTTTTTTCTCTGTTTCATGTTAGTGCTGCACTGTAAACCACAGTACAGAATAACTTGGGAAACGGACTAATGAGAAACGTCTTTGTGGTGTGAATTTGACAAACACCAGTGTCTGTACAGCTCAAAATCACAGCAATGTGAATATAATTATATATATATATATATATATATATATATATATATATATATATATATATATATATATATATATATATATATATATATATATATATATATATATATATATATATATATATGCTTTGTTTTTTTTATATATGTTATGTTTTTTTATATATGTTTTTAATATATGTTATGTTTTTTTTTGTTTTTTTTTTTACATGTTATAAGTTTTTTGATATACACTATATCCATTTTGCTACATTTTGCCATTTAAAAAAAAAAAAAAACAATTGGAAAAATCCATATTGGAAGAAAATGGGGGTAAAAAAAAATAAATAATTGACCATTCCAAAAAGATTAACAAAAAAAAAAGTAAAAGTGTCTGCCAGCTTTTACTCAAAAATGCCCAAACTATCTTATAGACCTTACAAATCACATTCACACAGTATATCGGTCAAATGAAGAGAAATGCAGGAAACACAGCAATGCAGTTAATCAAAAGGTCTATGTGTGAAATTAAAAGCAGTGTGGCTGACAACAGCAGACTTACAACTTTAGAGTTTACTGCATTCACAGTGACACGGATTCTTTCTCACAAGACTGTTCTTGTGGTTAGGATATATTGGTTATACCTCATTGGCTTGATTTACAGTCATGTATCGTTAAGTAACGTGGATTTGGTATTTTGTTGCATTTTCATTTTCCTGGGAACACCTGCTTTCCCCCGAATGTTATGCAAATCAAGGAAAGTGGGAGAGGGCATCATATTTAAGTCTGTCACGGTAAGGCCATGATTCTTGTGCCTTTTAGTGTGAAAGTCCCCAAAATATTACTTACATAAGAATAGAACTGTGAATTAAATAAATTGGAATGAAATATCTGATTTGCTGATGGATTCTTTTTAATACAATACAGCTCCAGACCTGTATGCATGGATAGTATGCATATTAAACAGCTCCAGACCTGTACTCATGGTTAATATGAATATTAAACAGCTCCAGACCTGTACGCATGGATAATGAGGGCATTTTTTATTTGGCTGAAGTGAAATGTCTTGAGTAAATTCAAACCACACATGGAAACTCAGCCATTGTAATAGAATTGCAGTACTCTGTCATTCCAAGAGTACTGGAGTATGTTTCTTCTAGTTTTCTATTCTACAGCAGTGATGCTGTGTGACCTGTTCAATTGTAACATCTTGATTTAATAGCCATACCTGTTTACCTATTTCTCTGTAAAGACATTTAAACTGATCTTTTTAACTGGAAATAAAAACAGTTTCAACACAACTTGGAAACATGCAGCCCATAATGTCTTTCTGGAACCACAGATCATTTTTGCTTCAAATATGAATGTGACTTAACAAGCATTGGCAGGTGGCTGTCTGCCACAATAAGTACTTTTATTTGTGTTACAACAGTCATTTTCCTTGATATTCTGTTTCGAGTTCAAGTTAGACATTCATTGTAAAGAAGCCTTTGTTAGACAATCATTTAAATCACCTCATTGATTGCAATGGAGAGATGATTGTTTGCACCAGCAGCAATATAATTGAGAGGTCTTTATACAGTGCCCGTTAAATGAAATGGACTGCCTCTATCACATACAATTATAATACGCCTGTTAGCACGTTCTGTAAAGTATTCATTTTGATTTGATCTATTGCGCCTACAATTAATAACAGAAAATTCTGTATCGCTTGTGACTTGTCCCATCCTATTTCTACACAATGCTTTTACAGTGCGATATGAAGCAATAATAAATGTGTTAAAAGGTTTATGTGTCAAGTTCTTCTCATTCATTAACACGGTACAGTCTTTGTTTTGGTCTGCTCTTTTAAGTATATGATCATCTTCAAAGTAAGCAGCACAGAGCTGGCTGCAGCATCCCACCACAACCACCAGGATGAGTATCTTCATCATCATCATCATCTTTAGCAACACCTGTAACATAGTGAGACACACTGCACATTACTGTGACACATACACACATTACTGTACAGTGACACACACACACACACATACACAACTGTACACTGACACACACACACATTATGTACAGTGACACACACACACACACAAACATTTTAAAGAGTGCATTACAGTTGTCAATTCTTGATTAAACAAAGGCATAACATCTGGTAGACGACTCCATAGCTCATTACTTTAAGAATCAAGGCATTTGTCTTTCATAGACTTGGTCCTAAACTACAAAACTAAAGTAAAATCAATACAGTATTTACCAACTGGATAAGATCAGCAGACTCTTGTTGAACACAGCCTCTGGTCTCAAGGTATCTTCAGTTCAGGAGCAGGTGGTGATCGCAGGTCGAGCTCCATCTTTATACAAAACGTTCAGCCCCAACAACCAATAGGAAGGGTGTCAGGGATGGAACTTCTTAGAAATCATTGATCTGTGGTTATGCACCATTTATTTGTTCATCTCATTTTACACTAAGCTGAAGTCAGCTTCACCTCTTATTCTGGCAATTTATTTGCATTAACATGCTTTTCAATTTTGACATAATATGATGTTCACTCCACAATAAACACTCATAACCAAACCTGTGATATACATCATATCCCCTCTACTTTTTATTCATTATGTTGCAACATACAGTAGGATTTCCAGTTTGTTGTATTGTTTTAGTAAACTGGGGAGGCGTAGTCATTTTTTTATAGCTCAGGGAGGCTCACTATGACAAAGTTTGATAACCCCTGTACTAGATCGACAAGAAGCATATGCTTGCAGTTGGAACATGGTGTAAGTTCCTCTTTCTTAGGAACTGAATCTGTGTTTCCTCATTTATTGAGTAAAAGTTGGTAAGTGCATGATAAAAATGAAAGGGGGCTTGATGCAATACACAACCCTAGTCTGTGCTGAAGTAAATAATATGGTTTTCTACTGGAGCAACCACAGTTTGTCAGGATGTGAGTGGTCTAAGGTGCCAGACTCAAGACTCTGCTTTTCCAAAGAATTGGTTCTGGTGTCCGAATGGAGGCGTGGGCTCAAATCTGACTTCTGACAGTTAAACTTTACTTATTTAGCCAGTAAATGCAGAACAATCAGAAAGATGGTTTTGTCACCTTGTGTGCGCAGACTACCAGGTTGGCCAGCATGAAGCAGTGCTTCATCTTTAATGGACTGGCAGACATTAAAAAGTAAGAAATGCTCTACAGAGGATTAGAATATATTCCTAGGAATAAGGTGAGAAAAGGATTTGAAATACTTGTTTGAAGCAGACATTCTCTAAAGCAAACAAGCAGCAGTAATTCACATAAAGAGATGTCCCCAAAGAGATTGATCCCCAAATCTTGTCACACACTCAAGTTTACCATTTAATTTGCATTTTAAATCAGACCAAAATATCTTTCTTAAAACAGATTGCATTATTGTTTATGTAAACAGACTACTTGTTGAATTCACTGAAAAATATTTTGAATCCAAACATGTTACAGTATTTAACTTAAGATGGTTTTAATATTGCCGACAATATATTATTTTGAAAAACCTGTACATCGGCCACTGGATCGTGGTCATTTAGGCTGGGATGTGGACCATTGAGAACAGTAAATGATCTATTCACTGGAAGCAGCTCAAATGTAAAGTGCCCTCATTTAACATGCTATAGCAGGATCGACTCCAACTGCTGTTTACATTTCCTAAAGCATTATGAGGACGAATACAAAGTTTGACACTTTCCTTGTGAGTGGGAATAAAGACAAGTTCTTTTAACATGTAATGCCTTTATTTAAGCTCAGCGGAGTGCAAATCACATGACTAGATTTTTATATTAGCCACATGCTAATTAAAGTGTACCTAAATTGTTTTAAGAGTACCAATGATCAATTTGAAATTTAATTGTTGATTTAAACAAACAACTGAACACTTGTAGGCCTACTTTGATGGTTTCTTGTTTTTCTGCGTTTCTACCAGTAATGAGATATGCACTCAGAATGTGTACCCTTCTTCCAGTTTCTCGTTTGATAGAAAATTACTTTTAGGCATTTCCATTGCCTGCCTCATCAAGCAAACTCGAGCCACAGCACACAGCGCAGCTGCATGGGGACACAGAAGTGGAATTTTATAAGCGACTCAATTAACGACCTGACACTACTTTTTGAAGAAATTCAAAACATACCTTTAGTCAAAACATTTGCTATTTAGTTCATATATTTTTTGAATTTGCAAATGGCAGACTACACTGCCGATAAAATAACTCAGTAGGACACTTGAACACTAGTATCAACTTACGATATAACCGATGAGAACAGAAGGATCCCTTGCAGGGGATTTAACTCAAATGGTAGAGCGCTCTCTTAGCATGTGAGACATAGTGGGGTCAATGCCTGCATACTCTAAACAGTCTTCATGTATTTTTTACCAATGCATTATGGAGAGAAATACAAAGTGTGCCAAAGTTTTGTAAACAGAGACGCCTTCCCTACACGTGTATTTCAAAATACAGTCTGCTAATATTCCCCAGACTGAAAAACTCCAGCGTGCCCTCCATTGCATGTCTTCAGAGAAGCAAAAAAGGAGGTCTTTTTGTTTTTAGCAATGGAAGTTATTTGAGAATAAATATACATGGCTTGAAGTTTGCTTGCACTTCTAATGTGTTTGTAATGAAATTTCAGTTTTAGTGGTTCACTTTTACCAGTCATTGTTCTGTACCAATCAACGTACCGTAATGTTGCATGATCAGGATTTTGCTCCCCGGCTTCCCATATGGTCTAGTCGTTAGGATTCCTTGTTCCCTATCTGTCACTCACTCGACATTGTGTCGATGTAGTGACACTAGGGGTCACTCTTGGGAGCCCGAGACACCTCTGGTCTTTGATAAAAGGCCAATGAAAATTGGCGAGTGGTATTTGCATGCCACTCCCCCAGACATGCAACCACTCATTCAGATTTTCTCTTCAGAGCCGAATGGTCACGCTCACTGAGCTAAACTCTACTGTTCATTCACCTCTGCTGGATCTGATGGCGAATTTCAGCGGCTTCTCCCTCCTCTGCACTGGTGCACTGCAGAGAACGCCCCTGGGCGCTTTGGCAGAAAAAAAAAGAGAGTATATTTTCTGATAGAGCCTTTTCCTCTAAAAGAGTATATTTCTCTAAAAGAGCGGCACACATGGAACGTCTTTTTAAAGATACGTCTTTTTAAAGATGTATTACCGATTGTGTGTTATTCCTGGTCGCGGTCGTTATCTCTCAACTTCGGATGGTCATGATCGCTGTCTTTCGTGTCTGGGCGTGACACACATGGAGGCAGCGTTTGTGGATGGCTCATGTTCTCATTGCGAGAATATGACCATGGCAACGTTGTGGTCACGGCTTGCTTTTGTAAGAAAGCCACTCCAACGGCTCCCCGCCTCGGTCCTTCTACCAATGGTTTTGAGGCCAGCTTGGCTAGCACTGGAGGCGATTTGGGGAACCCAATGGGATCGCCTCCGCTGGGTATCCCCCCGCAGACCGCCCATTCCCCAGCACACTCGTCTGCCCCAGTCGGGCTTCCGTATGAGTCTGCCGGCTCGTCTCACGGCAAGTCTGGCCTCTTGTTCGGAGCTCGCGAAGATGATGAGCTCTTGAGCGCAGCATCAGAGAGCGGGCTTGTCCAGTCGGATGCAGAAGCCTCAGCTGGGCTCCCCCCCAGGGATGACTGCCCAGTCACAGGCTGATGCCGAAATGACGGACATGCTTTCCCAGGCGGCCGTGAGCGTCGGGTCAGAGTGGAACCCTCTGCTCACCCCTGAACCCTCGTGGCTTGATGATTGGTTCCTGGGCTCGCGGCGCCGCTCAAAGCAGCCACGCCCCGCTCCAGTGCCTTTCTTCCCAGAAGTGCATGAGGAGCTGACGAAATCATGGGAGGCAACTTTTACTGCCCGGCCCCGATTCCGAAGTTCCCCTGCCCTCACTACCCTCGATGGCGGGGAAGCCAGGGGCTATACGGCACTCGAGGTGCACCTATGCCCGCAGAGTGCCACCACCTGGCGCGGACGCCCTAAGCTTCTGTCCAAGCCCTGTAGGTTCACGTCATCCCTGACAGCTAAAACCTACAGTGCTGCTGTACAAGCCACCTCTGCCCTGCACACCATGGCTCTCCTGCAGGTCCACCAAGCCAAGGCATTGAAAGAACTGCACGAGGGTAGTTCTGACCCAGATTTGATGCAGGAACTGTGCTCGGAGACCGACCTCGCTCTCCGAGCGACGAAGGTCACGGCGCGGTCTCTCGGGCGGACAATGGCCACATTAGTGGTCCAAGAGTGCCACTTTTGGCTCAACCTGATTGAGATGTGTGAGGCTGACAAGACATGGTTTCTTGCTGCCCCCATTTCCCAGGCTGGCCTATTCGGCGACACCGTCGAGGACTTTGCCCAGCAGTTCTCGGCGGTGAAGCAGCAGACGGAGGCTATCCGGCACATCCTGCCCCGGTGCGGCTTAAGATCCCACACCCCGTCTGCTCAACGCCAAGGGCGTCCCCCTGCAGTGACTGCACCGGCTCCGCCGCAGCCCGCCCCTTCGGCCCGGCCCCGGCGTGGAGCCCACTGCAGGAAGCAGACGCCACCCGTCTCACAGTCGGCTGCTAAGAACCCATGGAGGTCGTCAAAGCGCCCCTGAGACAGGCAACCCAGTGATGAAGAAACCCACTCACCTGGAGCTGGTAAGAAGACCACTCCATCCCCCGGTGGAGGGCCGGGTGGAAAATCTTTTGTTGCCTTTTTGTTTGATTTCACCGCATGCTCAAGTGGCTGCGGTACACAGAAATTCAGCAAAAGAGCGGTTTCCTTCCTCCCTGGGTCACATACCCTGTGTGCATGGTCGCCATCACGACTACCGTCCACGGGTTTTTCCTTGCAGGATTGGCGCTCCAGCGGTGGTCTTTCCGCCCCTGAGTGCCCAGCTGTGGCACACAGCCGCCCCTGATGTGGCAGTCTCCATGGGTTATGAGGACAGGCCTCTTCCTCCCCCGTCCCAGGCTGTTCCGGGGGTGGTCACAATTAGCCAGGTAAGTGCTTCGATGTCCCTAGACTCAGCACGGCCATGACATGGTGTGGCACCTCGAGCTCTGCCCCGCCGCGAGGTCCCACCTGCCGGTATGTCCGACGAAGTTGTCCCCTTGGTCCCCCTTGCGCGGAACTTGGATGCATGGCTTGCGCTTTCCAATCTGTCGTGATGGCTGATCTGGACTGTCCGACTCGGCTATGCAATTCAGTTCACCAGGCGCCCACCCAGGTTCCACTTCACCTTGGTGAAGGACGCTGCTACCTTGCACACGGAGATCGCTACCCTCCTATGGAAGGCCGCAATAGAACCTGTCCCTCCGGCCAAGATGAAGAAGGGGTTTTACAGCCCCTACTTCATCGTTCCGAAAAAAGGCGGTGGGTTGCAGCCAATCTTGGATCTGCGAGTACTGAACCAGGCCTTACACAGACTCCCATTCAAGATGCTGATGCAAAAATGCATTCTGGCGAGCGTCCGGCATCAAGATTGCTTTGCGGCGGTAGACCTGAAGGACACGTTCTTCCACTTCTCGTTCCTTTCTCGACACAGACCCTTCCTGTGGTTTGCATTCGAGGGTCAGGCGTATCAGTATAAAGTCCTCCCTTTCGGCCTGTCCCTGTCTCCTCTTGTCTTCATGAAGGTCGCAGAGGCAGCCCTTGCCCCGTTAAGGGAGGTGGGCATTCGCATTCTCAACTATCTCAACGACTGGCTAATACTAGCTCACTCTCGGGACATGTTGTGTTCACACAGGGACTTGGTGCTCTCACACCTCAGCCGACTAGGGCTTCGGGTCAACTGGGAAAAGAGCAAGCTCCTCCCGGTTCAAAGCATCTCTTTTCTCGGATTGGAGCTGGACTCAGTCTCTTTGACAGTGCGCCTTACGAACGAGCGTACCCAGTCGGTGCTGGCCTGTTTGAAGGCATTCAAACAGAAAACAGCGGTTCCACTGAAACTTTTTCAGAGGCTTCTGGGGCTTATGGCATCCTCAGTGGTAGCCACCCCACTCGGATTGATGCATATGAGACTGCTTCAGCACTGGCTTCAGACTCGAGTCCCGAGATGGGCATGGTGCCACGGGACACATCGTGTGCTCATCACGCTGGTCTGTCACCATCTTTTCAGCCCTTGGACCGACCTCTCATTTCTAAGGGCAGGTGTTCCCCTAGAACTGGTCTCCAGGTACGCCGTGTCACGACGGACACCTCCAAAACAGGCTGGGGCGAAATTTGCAATGGGCACGCGACTGCATTGGCAGATCAACTGCCTCGAGTTGTTGGCAATTCTGCTCACCCTGCAGAGGTTTTGGCCGTTGATCCAGGGCAAGCACGTGTTAGTTAGGACAGACAACACAGCAATGGTAGCATATGTCAACCGCCAAGGTGGTCTGCATTCTCGTTGTATGTCACAACTCACCCGCCGTCTCCTCCTCTGGAGACAGCAGCACAGTCGCTGCGAGCCACTCACATCCCAGGCAACCTCAATACTACAGCGGACACACTGTCATGGCAGGTTACCCTCAGGGGAGAGTGGAGACTCCACCCTCAGGTGGTCCAGCTGATTTGGAGTTGATTCAGATGGGCACAAGTGGACCTGTTCGCCTCCCAAGAATCCTCCCACTGCCTGCTCTGGTATGCCCTCACCAAGGCCCCCCTCGGCATAGACACGCTGGCACACAGCTGGCCCTCTGGCCTGCGCAAATATGCATTCCCCCAGTTAGCCTACTTGCACAGACCCTGTGCAAGGTCAGGGAAGACAAGGAGCAAGTCATCCTGGTAGCACCCTACTGCCCCACCCAGACGTGGTTCTTGGACCTCATGCTCCTCGTGACAGCCCCCTGGCAAATTCCCCTGAGGAAGGACCTTCTTTCTCAGGGATAGGGCACCATCTGGCACCTGTGACCAGACCTCTGGAATCTCGATGTCTGGCCCCTAGACGGGACGTGGAAGACCTAAGCGGTCTACCACCTGCGGTGGTAGATACGATCACTCAGGCTAGGGCCCCCTCTACGAGGCACCTGTATGCCTTTAAGTGGCATCTGTTCGCTAAGTGGTGTTCTTCCCGATGGGAAGACCCCCAGAGATGCACAGTCAGATCAGTGCTTTCCTTCCTGCAGGAGAGGTTGGAAGGGAGGCTGTCCCCCTCCACCTTGAAGGTGTACGTTGCCGCCATAGCAGCACACCACGACGCAGTCAACGGAAAGTCCTTAGGGAAGCACGACCTGATCATCAGGTTCCTAAGAGGCACCAGGAGGCTGAATCCCTCCAGACCACACCTCGTTCCCTCATGGGACCTCTCTGTAGTTCTTCAGGGTCTACAGAGAACCCCCTTTGAGCCTTTGCAGTCAGCTGAACTTAAGGCACTCTCCTTGAAGACTGCCCTCCTGACCGTGCTCACTTCCATCAAGAGGGTAGGATACCTGCAAGTGTTCTCTGGCAGTGAAACATGCCTGGAGTTCGGTCCGGGCCCCTGTCACATGATCCTGAGACCCCGACCAGGCTATGTGCCCAAGGTTCCCACGACCCCTTTTAGGGACCAGGTGGTGAACCTGCAAGCGCTGCCCCAGGAGGAGGCAGACCCAGCCCTGTTGTTGCTGTGTCCGATGCGCGCTTTACGCATCAATTTGGATCACACGCAGAGCTTTAGGATCTCTGAGCAGCGCTTTGTCTGCTTTGGTGCACAGTGGAAAGGAAGCGCTGTCTCCAAGCAGAGGATCGCCCACTGGCCCCCTGTAGGGCTACTAGCCCATTCTACCAGGGTTGTAGCGGCTTCCTGGGCTCTGGCCAGGGGTGCCTCTCTAACAGACATTTGCAGAGCAGCAGGCTGGGCAACACCCAACACATTTGCAAGGTTCTACAACCTCCGGGTGGAACCGGTTTCATCCCAGGTAGTGGCACACAATACAAGCGGATAAGCTCGGGATAGCCAGCCGGGAGTATTGCTTGCACATAGCGCCTTCCACCTCCTTTTGAGCTGAAGACATGCGCCATTAATTCCCAGTAGTGTTCACAAGCTTTGTTCCCTGGTTGACTTCCTCCGATCCCTGTGGCAGTCGAGTTTTCGGAGAGACTCGCTGCCGGCCCAGTACACGTGCTAACTAAGAGTCCTGTTTGGGGTAGGTGCTCCGCATGTGGCGTTCCCTGTAAGGCTAACCCCATGTGATATATATCTTCCGCTAATTAGTTTCCCTGTTGGCAAACTGCATCTTCCTTGGGCAGAGCCCCTCTGCCCCATTCTCCGTGTTTGTAGTAACTCCTCCCCCATTGGGTAGGATCTACCTTGAAGACTCACCACATGGTCGGAAAGACCATGTGACGTATTCTTCCACTTAAATATCCCCCTATCTCTTTGGGCGAGGTTTTGTCTCTACGGTTTCTTCCCCTTGGGAGGGACACCCCCTGACTAGACCTGGCGGCCCAGTCGGATAATCCCCCTTCTTTTTTAGGGAGTGGAAAAAGAGGGGAAAAGAGGCCACAACTGGGTTCAGCCTGTCTCTATCTTTTGGATAGGCGACTTGTCCCCAATGGGCCATTCAACACTCATAACTGTGTTGGGGGAGGTTACGTGTCGACCTGGTGTGCTGGCTAAGAGGCACACAGTAGTCTGCCCACCACACACCGCCAGTTCACGTAACACAGTTCAGCCAGTTGTGGCATTTCGATTAGGGATCCCTAGTGTCACTTCATCGACACAACATCGAGTGAGTGACAGATAGGGAATGTTGTGGTTGCTTGCATAACCTCCGTTCCCTGATGGAGGGAACGAGACATTGTGTCCCACCTGCCACAATGCTGAACTACCCGCTGAAATGGCTGGACCTTGTCTCGGCTCCTCAGCATAAAACCTGAATGAGTGGTTGCATACCAGCTCCTTTTATACCCGTATGTCCGGGGGAGTGGCATGCAAATACCACTCGCCAATTTTCATTGGCCTTTTATCAAAGACCAGAGGTGTCTCGGTCTCCCAAGAGTGACTCCTAGTGTCACTACATCGACACAACATCTCGTTCCCTCCATCAGGGAACGGAGGTTACACAAGCAACTACAACGTTTTCACCCAGGCGATCTGGTTTCCACTCCTGGTATGGGAACGTCTATTGTTTATTGTCTTTTAGTTGCAAAAGTGTTGTCATGTGTAATGTGTTTTCTTTAGGATAATAAAGCCACATTTACTTGAAATATGAGTATGTTAAAGAATGTACAGACTTCATTTTAAATACATGTAATACGATTTTTGTATTATTATTATTACTTGTATTGAGGCAGGGAGTTTGCATTTGTTTCTAAGCGACAAGGAATCTGGAATAACATTCTCAAGGTCCCTGTCATATGACTCTGAAGTCATTGTATTTTTTCTTCCTCTTAATTGTAATACTTGTACTGTGATTCCTGAAATGTATTTTGTTTACGACTGTAAATCACCCTGGATAAGGGTGTCGGCTAAGAAATAAATAATAATAATCAAAGGTGTTTCTGACGACATCCAGTGGATTATATTTTGCATCTTTGGGTACTGTAGTTGTTGCTTACGCCATTTTCTTCAATGATGACAAGTTCATAGCTCAGTTGGTTAGATTGAAAGAAACTTTCACCCGGCTAGCTCAGTTGGTAGCGCATGAGATTCTTAATCTTAGGGTCGTGGGTTCAACCCTGCGTTGTAGTAGGTATTTGAGATTGACCAGGCACCGGACACCAGGAACGAAGATTTCTTCAAAAAGCTTTATTAAAATGTGCTCAAAGGAATCAGCAGAACAGTAATCCCACTGATCAAGTGCATTGTATTTTATACATACATTTACGTCACATCGAATGTTCTATAGGGTTTCATCACAGATCACAAGACAGGTTGTTATTCATTACTGACAGTTCACCTGCAGTTTAGTTTTAACCAGCTGAACACAAGACACTTTCCCCTAGTCATGCTAGATCAGCGGTTCTCAAATTATGGGGCGCACCTCTCAAGGGACGCTCAGGAATATGTCAATGGAGGCGCGAGCTCTGTCCTTTTTTTTGGACAGTTTGGATGATTTAAATAAAATTATTACATATTGAAAAATCTATTAAACTTAAAAATAACTACATTAAAAATAACACAAAAAGATTTTGTTTAATGTGCTAATGTTCCTTAGCAACTGTGACGTGATTTTTTTCTGGCAAGTAGTAAACTGTTATGAGCTGCGCGCTTAGAGAGAAACAGCTCAAGTGAGAAATGGACAGTTTTGTGACAAAGGGAGAAAAACGTACATCACAAAGCGAAGTGAGGACAGCCGTGGAAGTTCCAGCAAAATGCAGAAGCCAAAAATATGATGAAGCTTATTTAAAAAAGGGCTTTACGTGGAGCAGGTCCAGCGATGCACCGAGGCCTCAATGTGTTGTATGCAGCGAACTACTGGCAAACAATAATATGCAGCCCTGCAAGCTACAACGGCATCTTGAAACAAGGCACCATTCCTTAGTGTCTAAAACTGTAGAGTTTCAGAGGAAGCTCAATGGGTTATCAGGACAAAAAAGTTGTCGAAGTCTACAGCACTGTTAACATGGAGGCTACGGAGGCGTCTTACCGTGTGGCTTTACGCATTGCCAAAGCTGGAAAGCTGCACAAGATAGGTGAGAAACTACTACTTCCAGCTGCAATGGATATGTGCTCATGATGATAGGAGAGAAAGCAGCATCACAGCTAGATGTGATCCCACTTTCAAACTACACAGTTTCACGCTGTATTGAGGAGATGGCCACTGATGTAAAAGAGCAGCTCTAGAAAGTGTTTGTCAGAACCCATATTTTTCATTTCAGATAGATGAGTCTACCGATATATCCAATGCTGCACAGCTACTAGAGTATATTCGTTTTGCTACAGCAATAGAATTAAAAGAGGAATTTCTGTTTTGCCGACCACTTCCAACAGGAAAAACCGGTGAAGAGCTTTTTAAACTATTGAATGATTTTGTCCAAGACACTGGCTTGATTGGGGATGTTGTTTTGGAATTTGCAGTGATGGAGCACAGTCTATGACAGGACGGCATAGGGGGCTTGTGACAAGGGTACAAGAAGTGGCCCCCACAGCAACCTGGAATCATTGTATGATCCACAGACAGGCATTGGCTGCTAAGAAGATGCCAGAGGAGCTTAGTAATGTACTTTCTGTTGCAGTGAAAATTGTAAACTTTATAAAGTCACACCCGGTTAATTCAAGGATTTTTGCCATTCTATGCGAAGAGATGGGAGCAAACTTCACAAAGTTGTTGTTACATGCAGAAGTCCATTGGCTGTCCAGAGGAAAGGTGATTGGATAGAAGCATTCATTAACAAACTTAAACTGTGGTCTTCATGTATGCAGGAGGGATCTGTTTGTATATTTTCAACACTGGAGGATGTTGTGGAACAGTGTGCTGATCTGTCAGTTGACAGTATCAAGGACATAATTGTTGAGCACTTAGGGGGCCTGCAGGAGCAGTTTCGTGAAAACTTTCCTGAAGTGGGAAAAGACAAATGTAACTAGTGGATCAGGAACCCATTCACCTTTAAGCCGAAACCCACAGATGTGCTGTCTTCAAAAGAAGAGGAAAGCCTTATCGACCTGTCAAGCGACAATGAACTTCAGCAGAGTCTTTTGGTTATCAGTGGGATCTGAGTTTCTTGAGTTGACAGACCGGGCCCTGTAATCCCTCATTCCATTTTCATCCACCTACCTATGCGAGTCCAGATTCTCAGCATTAACTGCAATCAAAACAACATCGCTCCTGCTCTAATGCTTTGTACAGTGAGGAAACAAACACACTCCTCCCACTGATAAGGTAGGAATGATGGATATTCTACTGAATTAGTCTATCATTGTGTGTGTGGTGTCATATTTCTTAAAATGTTTGTGAAGTTTTATTTCAGCTGCTTCCGTTTTTATTGTTTTTGAACTTAAGATTAATACTTCTGAATCTCATACTAATCTACATTGACCATATCCCCTCTACTTTTTAGTCATTATGTTGCAACATACAGTAGGATTTCCAGTTTGTTGTATTGTTTTAGTAAACTGGGGAGGCGTAGTCATTTTTGTATAGCTCAGGGAGGCTCACTATGACAAAGTCTGATAACCCCTGTGCTAGATCGACAAAAGCATATGCTTGCAGTTGGAACATGGTGTAAGTTCCTCTTTCTTAGGAACTGAACTTGTGTTTCCTCATTTATTGAGTAAAAGTTGGTAAGTGCATGATAAAAATGAAAGGGGGCTTGATGCAATACACAACCCTAGTCTGTGCTGAAGTAAATAATACGTTTTTTTTTTACTACAGTAACCACAGGATGGTTGAGTGGTTTAAGATGCCAGACTCAAGGACTCTGTCTTTTCAAATAATTGGGTGTTCTGGTCTCCAAATGGAGATGTGGGTTCAAATCCCACTTCTGACAGTTCAACTTTACTTATTGTCAGGGCCGTTTCTTGCCTTTTGGGGGCCCTAAGCAGGATTTGATTTGCCCCCCTCCCCTCTCACTGTAGCCCACTCCACTTGGCACAACATCAAACCAAATGGAATTTATAATTAGGAGGAGGGGCATGCACCAATCTCCACGTCTCCAAATTCAATCATTCAATTTCCACGTCAGCAATTAATACCCACAAACAATTTAAATATCGTATGCGTATGCGTTTTGATTCATTGTAACCCACCACCTTCCCCATCTCCACCTTTTAAAATTAGATTACTCTTCTATAGGGGGTTCTGCCTTGTCCACGGCCAGGCGTGAGTCCTCGAACCAAGTTAGGTTTGATGCCAAAGTAATGTACCTTCGTAAGTCATGTACTGCTATTACTTCCACAGCTATCGAATACCCTGCATTTCTTCAATAAATAGTTCAAATAAACATATTGTGTGATTGGTGTTTTTCCCGAACTACTGTACATAGTCTTTAGCCTACTGTCTTGTAAACATTTGTATGAGCACACATCTGTACGAGCAAACAAACAATGTACAAATAAACATTTAGATTTTTACTGAGGCAAAAAAAAAAAAAAAAGTTGAACAAACCTCTTGCAGATTCTGTTCATGTTACAAAGGTAAACGTTATCATCTTATAAAGCCTGGCAATTGTTCATGCAAACTGCAAAGCAATATTAAGTCCCCTGGATGATGATGTTAATGTTACAATTTGATTTGATATTATTTCAAAGATTAAAATTAATTGTCTTCCAGCAAAACTACATCAACCTAAAATGACCATATTCACATGGTCAGAAATATGTGATTTTAAAAGTACAAGAATATAACATCAATATCAATAAGTAGATGGGTTCATAACTGTTACTGACTTGCATTTGATTCACTGCTACTTAAGTTGCTTTACACTGCTGGGACTGGTGCTGACACTGACTCATGCACTGATCGAGTTTAGCACACAGTTTCTCACTCAGTTCTAATCTTTTGTCAATATAATTCGACGATAGGAAGCAGTACAGTATTTCAGATGGATGGGGGAAACCGGTCGCAGAGGTCCTGGTCCTGCCTAGCGCACAGGCCGGGTCGCTATAGATGCAAATACACAGCCACTATGATTATAAAATGCTATGCTATGGCAGGCACGGTGATACTTGGACGAGCTGACTGTCCAGTTAAAGTGACGAGAAAGTAAAAATAAATAAAACCATACAGCCAGCTATCCCAGTTTAGCTACACATTTAATGTCATCATAAAAACAGGTACTTGGATTTTTGCTGTGTTGGCGTCAAAACATTCCACATGAAAAAAAAAGATTTATCAAAACGTTTTTCAGCTAAACATCACACTGCGCAGGGGAAAAACAACAATATAAATTATAAATTCACTTCAATTCAACAATGATTCTTACCAAGAGTTGGCTTCTTCATAAAGAAATGTGTAATTGGTTGTTTTTTTTTCTCCGTTTCATGTTAGTGCTGCACTGTAAACCAGAGTACAGAATAACTTGGGAAACGGACTAATGAGAAACGTCTTTGTGGCACAAATTTGACAAACACCAGTGTCTGTACAGCTCAAAATCACAGCAATGTGAATACATTTATATATATATATATATTCTTTGTTTTTTATATATGTTATATGTTTTTTGATATATTTTATATGTTCTTTGATATTTGTTATATGTTTTTGATATATGGTATATGTTTTTTGATATTTGGTTTATTTATTTTTTTATATATGGTATATGTTTTTTTTATATATGTTTTTTGATATATGGTATATGTTTTTGATATATTTTATATGTTTTTGGATATGTTATATGTTTTTTGATATATGTTATGTTTTTTTATATGTTATATGTTTTTGATATATGGTATAAGTATTTTGATATAGGTTATATGGTTTTGATATGTGTTATATGTTTTTTGATATACACTATATCGATTTTGCTACATTATATATTTAGTTTGCCATTTTTTAATTGAATGGCCCACCATACGCGCAGGAGTTGCAACACTGACACAAGATCTTAAAAAAAAAAAAAAAATTGGATAATCCAAATTGGAAGAAAATGGGGGTAAAAAAAATAAATAATTGACCATTCCAAAAAGATTAACAAAAAAAAAGTGAAAGTGTCTGCCAGCTTTTACTCAAAAATGCCCAAAATATCTTATAGACCTTACAAATCACATTCACACAGTATATCGGTCAAATCAAGAGAAATGCAGGAGACACAGCAATGCAGTTAATCAAAAGGTCTATGTGTGAAATTAAAAGCAGTGTGGCTGACAACAGCAGACTTACAACTTTAGAGTTAAAAAGAATCCATCAGCAAATCAGATATTTCATTCCAGTTTACTGCATTCACAGTGACACGGATTCTTTCTCACAAGACTGTTCTCTGCTCATGTAAGCAATATTTTGGGGCTTTTCATGCTAAAAAGCAAGGCCTTATGTATTGGTTTGCTGGCATATCTATTGCTTTACTGGCATATCTGTGGGTTTACTGTGGCATGTGTATTTGTTCAGTGGCATATCTATTGGCTTACTGTGGCATATCTATTGGTTCAGTGGCATACAGTATGCCACATTAAACCAATACAAATGCCTGCAAACCAGTTTGAATGACCATTGTATGAATGTTTTTTTCCTGAACAATGCCTCATATAAAATGATTAATTTAATCAATTAATAGAAATATTTGAATATTGTATTCGGTTAGCAAATATTTCAAAAATTATGGAATAACTTTAACTAGTTATAAATGCTGCCAAAGCCATTCCTAAAAGCTGCAAAGGTAACACTAACCCAACAGCATGCCTATTATTTTGTTTTTAATTTTTCCTATGTAAGCAACTGCAAGTATGTATATATGATATTTGTATAATAAAATAAGGGTGTTCAGTGTCAGTTCAGTCCAGTTTGTTTCCTCAGGTGGTTAGGATATATTGGTTATACCTCACTGGCTTGATTTACAGTCATGTATCGTTAAGTAACGTGAATTTGTTACTTTGTTGCGTTTTCATTTTCCTGGGAACACCTACCTTCCCCTGAATGCTATGCAAAGCAAGGAAAGTTGGAGAGGGCATCATATTTAAGTCTGTCACGGTAAGGCCATGATTCTTGTGCCTTTTAGTGTGAAAGTCCCCAAAATATTACTTACATAAGCATAGAACTGTGAATTAAATAAATTGGAATGAAATATCTGATTTGCTGATGGATTCTTTTTAATACAATACAGCTCCAGACCTGTACGCATGGATAATATGCATATTAAACAGCTCCAGACCTGTATGCATTGATAAAATGAATATTAAACAGCTCCAGACATGTATTCATGGATAATATGCATATTAAACAGCTCCAGACCTGTACACATGGATAGGGAGGGCATTTTTTATTTGGCTGAAGCGAAATGTCTTGAGTAAATTCAAACCACACATGGAAACTCAGCCATTGTAATAGAATTGCAGTACTCTGTCAGTCCAAGAGTACTGGAGTATATTTCCTCTAGTTCCCTATCTGTCACTCACTTGACGTTGTGTCGATGTATTGACACTAGGGGTCACTCTTGGGAGCCCGAAACACCTCTGGTCTTTGAAAAAAGGCCATTGAAAATTGGCGAAAAAAGGATAAAGGATAAAAGGATAAAAGGATTTTCTCTTTGGAGCCGAACAGTCCATGCTTACTGAGCTGAATTCCCATGGCTGTTCATTCACCTCTGCTGGATCTGACGGCGCATTTCAGCGGCTTCTCCCCCTCTGCACTGGTGCACTGTAGAGAACGCCCCTGGGCGCTTCAGCAGAAATAAAAGAGTATATTCTAAAAAAGAGTATATTTCTCTAAAAGAGCAGCCACACAGCACATCTTTTTAAAGACGCGTCTTTGTAAAGATGCCTTTCCATTTGTGTGTTATTCCTGGTTGCGGTTGTTGAGGCAGCCCCTGCCCCATTAAGGGAAGTGGGCATTCGCATCCTCAACTATCTTGATGATTGGCTAATCCTAGCTCACTCTCGGGATGTGTTGTGTGCACACAGGGACCTGGTGCTCTCGTACCTCAGCCGGCTAGGGCTTCGGGTCAACTGGGGAAAGAGCAAGCTCCTCCTGGTTAAGAGCATCTCTTTTCTCAGCTTGGAGTTAGACTCAGTCTCGAAGACGGCGCGCCTCACGAACGAGTGCGCACAGTCTGTGCTGACCTTTTTGAAGGTGTTCAAACTTTTTCAGAGGCTCCTGGGGCATATGGCATTCAGACCGCTTCAGCACTAGCTCCAGACTCGAGTCCCGAGATGGGCATGGCACCGCGGGACACATCGCGTGGCCATCACGCCGGTCTGTCACCGCCTCTTCAGCCCTTGGACCGACCTCACAAGCGTTTCCCTAGAGCAGGTCTCCAGGCGCATTGTGGTTACGACAGACACCTCCAAAACAGGCTGGGGCGCTGTATGCAATGGGCACGTAGCCGCCGGCTCCTGGACGGGCCCGCGGCTACGTTGGCACATCAACTGCCTCGAGTTGTTGGCAATTCTGCTTGCCCTGTGGAGGTTTCTGCCATTGATCCAGAGCATGTGTTAGTTCGGATAGACAACACGGCAATGGTGGCATACATCAACTGTCAAGGAGGTTTATGCTCCCGTTGAATGTCACAACTCGCCCGCCGTCTCCTCCTCTGGAGTCAGTAGCACCTCAAGTCGCTGCGAGCCACTCATATCCCGGGAAACCTCAACACTGCAGCAGATGTTCTGTCACGACAGGTTACCCTCAGGGAAGAGTAGAGACTCCACCCTCAGGTGGTCCAGCTGATTTGGAGTCGATTCAGGCAGGCACAGGTAGATCTGTTCGCTTCCCAAGAATCCTCCCACTGCCCGCTCTGGTACACCCTGACCGAGGCACCTCTCGGTATAGACGTGCTGGCACACAGCTGGCCCCCTGGACTATGCAAATATGCGTTTTCCCCAGTAAGCCTACTTGCACAAACCCTGTGCAAGGTCAGGGAGGATGAGGAGCAGGTCATCCTGGTAGCACCCTATTGGCCCACCCAGAAATGGTTCTCAGACCTCACGGTCCTCGCGACAAAGGCGAATTCCCCTGAGGAAGGACCTTCTTTCTCAGGGACGGGGCACCATCTGGCACCCGCGACCAGACCTCTGGAATCTCCATGTGTGGCCCCTGAATGGGATGTGGAAGACTTGAGTGGCCTATCATCTGTGGTGTTAGACACAATCACTCAGGCTAGGGCCCCCTCTATGAGGCGCTTGTATGCCTTGAAGTGGCATCTGTTCTCTAAGTGGTGTTCATCCTGACGCGAAGACCCCCAGAGATGCGCAGTCGGATCGGTGCTTTCCTTCCTGCAGGAGAGGATGGAAGGGCGGCTGTCCCCCTCCACCTTGAAGGTGTATGTAGCCGCCATAGCGGCACACCGCGACACAGTGGACAGTAAGTCCTTAGGAAAGCATGACCTGATCATCAGGTTCCTGAGAGGCACCAGGAGGTTGAATCCCTTCAGACCGCACCTCATTCCCTCATGGGACCTCTCTGTAGTTCTTCAGGGTCTACGGAGAGCCCCCTTTGAGCCCCTGCTGTAAGCTGAGCTTAAGGCACTCTCTTTAAAGACTGCCCTCCTGACTGCGCACACTGCCATCAAGAGGGTAGGAGACTGCAAGCATTCTCTGTCAGCGAAACTTGCCTGGAGTTCGGTCTGAGCTACTCTCATGTGATCCTGAGACCCCGACCTGGCTATGTGCCCATGACCCATTTTAGGGACCAGGTGGTGAACCTGCAAATGCTGCCCCAGGAGGAGGCAGACCCAGCCCTGATGTTGCTGTGTCCAGTGCGCATTTTACGCATCTATTTGGATCGCACACAGAGCTTTAGAATCTCTGAGCAGCTCTTTGTCTGCTTTGGTGGACAGCGGAAAGGAAGCGCTGTCTCCAAGCAGAGGATCGCCCACTGGCTCATTGACACCATAACAATGGCATATCACGCCCAGGATGAGCTGCCCCCGGCAGGGCTACAAGCCCATTCTACCAGGAGTGTTGTGGCCTCCTGGGCCTTGACCAGTGGCACCTCTCTAACAGACATTTGCAGAGCAGCGTGCTGGGCAACACCCAACACCTGTGCAAGGTTCTACAACCTCCAGGTGGAACTGGTTTCATCCCAGGTAGTGGCACGCAACACAAGCGGATAAGCCCGGGATAGCTGGCCGGGTGTATCGCTTGCACATAGCACTTTCCACCTCCCTTTGAGCTGAAGACGTGCGCCATTAATTCCCAGTAGTGTTCACAAACTGTGTTCCCTGGATGATTTCCTCCAAGTCCTGTGGCAGACGAGTTTTCGGAGAGACTCGCTGCCGGCCTAGTATACGTGCTAACTAAGAGCCCTGTTCTGGGTTAGGTGCTCCGCATGTGGCGGTTCCCCGTATGTTAACCCCATGCGATGTATATCTTCCGCTAATTCATTTCCCTGTTGGCAAACTGCGTCTTCCTTGGACAGAGCTCCCTCTGCCACAGTCTCCATGTTGGTAGTAACTCCTCCCCTGTTGGGTAGGATCTACCATGAGACTCTCCACATGGTCGGTAAGACCATGTGATGTATTTTTCCACTTAAATATCCCCCTCTCTTTGGGCGAGGTTTGGTCTTCGTGGTGTCCTCCCCTTGGGAGGGACACCCCCTGACTAGACCTGACGGCAAAGTTGAATAATCCCCCTTCTTTTTTAGGGAGTGGAAAAAAAGAAGTGGAAAAGAGGCCACAACTGGGTTACACTGTCTCTATCTTTTGGGTAGTTGACTTGTCCCCAAGGGCTGTTCGACAATCATAACTATGTTGGGGGAGGTTACATGTCAGCCTGGTGCGCTGGCTATGAGGCACACAGTCGTCTGCCCGTCACACACTGCCAGTTCACATAACACAGTTCAGCCAGTTGCGGCGTTTTGGATAGGGACCCATAGTGTCACTACATCAACACAACGTCGAATGAGTGACAGATAGGGAACATCCTGGTTACTTGCGTAACCTCCGTTCCCTGATGGAGGGAATGAGACATTGTGTCCCTCCTGCCACAATGCTGAACTACCTGCTGAAATGGCCGGACCTTGTCTCAGCTCCTCAGCATAAAACCTGAATGAGTGGTTGCATACCAGTTCCTTTTATACCCGTATGTCCGGGGGAGTGGCATGCAAATACCACTCACCATTTTTTATTGGCCTTTTATCAAAGTGTTTCGGTCTCCCAAGAGTGACTCCTAGTGTCACTACATCGACACAACGTCTCGTTCCCTCCATCAGGGAACGGAGGTTACGCAAGTAACCAGGACGTTTCTTGAGTTAACAGACAAGGCCCTGAAATCCCTCATTCCGTTTTCATCCACTTACCTATGCGAGTCCAGATTCTCAGCATTAACAGCAATCAAAACAAAGTATCGCTCCCGGCTTTCTTTTGAAGATGACTTACATCTCTTCCTTTCTACACTGCAATTCTACTGGTTTGTACAGTGAGGAAAAAACACATCCCTCCCACTGATAAGTTAGGCATGATGGATATTATACAGAATTAGTCTATCATTGTGTGTGTGGTGCCATATTTCTTAAAATGTTTGTGAAGTTTTATTTCAGCTGCTTCCGTTTTTATCATTTTTTGAACTTAAGATTAATACTTCTGAAACTCATACTGATCTACATTGATCATATCCCCTCTACTTTTTAGTCATTATGTTGCAACATACAGTAGGATTTCCAGTTTGTTGTATTGTTTTAGTAAACTGGGCAGGCTTAGTCATTTTTGTATAGCTCAGGGAGGCTCACTATGACAAAGTTTGAGCCCTGTGCTAGATTGACAAAAGCATATGCATGCGGTTGGAACATGGTGTAAGTTCCTCTTTCTTAGGAACTGAATTTGTGTTTCCTCATTTATTGAGTAAAAGTTGGTAAGTGCATGATAAAAATGAAAGGGGGCTTGATGCAATACACAACTCTAGTCTGTGTTGAAGAAAATAATATGGTTTTCTACTGGAGCAACCACAGTTTGTCAGGATGGCCGAGTTGTCTAAGGTGCTAGACTCGAAGACTCTGCTTTTCCAAATAATTGGGTGTTCTGGTCTCCGAATGGAAGCGTGGGTTCAAATCTGACTTCTGACAGTTAAACTTTATTTATCTTAATAGAGATAAATATGTTCATTTTACTATAAAAGATTGTTTCAATGAAATCAAAAATTGTGAGGTCGATTTGTTCCTATGCCCTTTAACTTACCAGGAGCCAGTAAATGCAGAACAATCAGAAAGGCAGTTTTTTCACTTTTTGTGACTACCAGCTCGGCCAGCATGAAGCAGTGTTTCATCTTTAATGAACTGGCAGACATTAAAAAGAAAGAAATGCTGTACAGAGGATTAGAATATATTTCTACTGAATAAGGTGAGAAAAGGATTTGAAATACTTGTCTGAAGCAGACATTCTCTAAAGCAAACAAGCAGCAGTAATTCACATAAAGAGATCTATCAATTGATCCCCAAATCTTGTCACACACTCAAGTTTACCATTTAATTTGCATTTTAAATTGGACCAAAATATCTTTATTAACACAGATTGCATTATTTTATTTTGATTTATTTTTTAAATTTTGGACTCAAGATGGCGCCGAGTATTGCTGCTGCGTTGCGAGCTCCGACACAACATTGTAGCTTTTTGTTTGTTTTGTTTACAATTCTTATGTTTTTTGTCTTGGATGTTGTCTGCCTTTTTGTCTATGACAGACAAACACTTTTGGACATTGGTTCTGCAATTACACACCGTAAACCGGACTTCAAAATCCTCGATGCCGACCTGCTGTTTACAAACACGCCGGAGCCCTTTGTCTGGGCTTCCCGGCCGCGGAAACGCAAAAAGAAAAGGGGAAACAGAGCTGGCATTCTCATCAGAGTAAGACGTCGTGCAAATCGACCCCCGCTATCCAGTATTCTACTGACAAATGTTCAGTCTCTGGATAATGAGATGAGAGCGCGGATCTCTTTCCAACAAGAGATGAGAGACTGCTGCATTATCTGCCTTACAGAAACTTGGATGTCTGCGGAGATTCCAGATTCAGCCACTGAACCTGCGGGGTTCTCCGTGCACCGAGCGGACAGAGCGAAAAACCTCTCAGGTATAAGCAGAGGTGGTGGTGTATGTTTTATGATCAACAAATCCTGGTGTGATCAGAGGAACGTACATTCTATCAAGTCTTTCTGCTCTCCTGATCTGGAATTTCTCATGCTTCTGTGTTGACCATTCTGGCTACCGAGCGAAATCACAGCGGTCATTATCGCTGCTGTGTACATCCCGCCACAAGCCGACACAGACCGGGCACTCAAGGAACTGTACGGGATTATAAGCAAGCAGGAAACCGCGCACCCCGAGGCCGCATTCATTGTGATCGGGGACTTTAACAAAGCCATTCTCAAATCAGTCGCACCAAAATACCACCAAAACATTACTTCCCTATCTGTCACTCACTCGACGTTGTGTCAATGTAGTGACACTAGGGGTCACTCTTGGGAGGCCGAGACACCTCTGGTCTTTGATAAAAAGCCAATGAAAATTGGCGAGTGGTATTTGCATGCCACTCCCCCGGACATACGGGTATAAAAGGAGCTGGTATGCAACCACTCATTCAGATTTTCTCTTCAGAGCCGAACGGTCATGCTCACTGAGCTTAATTCCCATGACTGTTCATTCACCTCTGCTGGATCTGACGGTGCATTTCAGCGGCTTCTCCCTCCTCTGCACTGGTGCACTGCAGAGAATGCCCCTGGGCGCTTCGGTAGAAATAAAAGAGTATATTTCTCTAAAAGAGTATATTTCTCTAAAAGTGCGGCATACACGGAAAGTCTTTTTAAAGACGCGTCTTTTTAAAGATGCCTTTCCTTTGTGTGTTATTCCTGGTTGTGCTCATTATCTCTCGCCTTCTGACGGTCACGATCACTGTCTATTGTGTATGGGCACTGCTCATGCGGAGACAGCGTCGTGGATGGTCATGTACTCATTGCGAGGACATGTCCATGGCAACGATGCGGTTGCGGCTCGCCTTCGTAAGAAAGCAAGCCACCCCAGAGGCTCCCCACCTCGGTCCTTTTACCCACGGGTGTGAGGCCAGCGCGGCTAGCACTGGGGGCAATTTGGGAACCACAATGGGACCGCCTCCGGCGGTTATCCCCCCGCAGACCTCCCATTTCCCAGCAGGCTCGTCTGCCTCGATCGGGCTTCCGGATGAGTCTGCCGGCTCGTCTCACGGCGAGTTCGACCACTTATTTGGAGCCTGCAAAAGTGATGAGCTCTCAAGCGCAGCATCGGAGAGCGGGCTCATCCAGTCGGACGCGGAAGCCTCAGCTGGGCTCCTCCCTTCGGGGATGATTGCCCAGTCACAGGCTGGTGCGGCGATGACGACATGCTTTCCCGGGCAGCCGCGAGCATCGGCTAGAGTGGAACCCTCCGCTCTTCCCTGAACCCTCGTGGCTTGATGATTGGTTCCTGGGCTCGCGGCGCCACTCAAAGCCACGCCCCGTCCCCGTTCCTTTCTTCCCGGAAGTGCACGAAGAGCTGACAAGGTCATGGGAGGTACAGTTTTACTGCCCGGTCCCGATCATTTCAGCTTCCCCGCCCTCACTACCCTCGTTGGTGGGGCAGCAAAGGGCTATTCGGCAATCCCCGGTGGATAAAGGCGCTCACGGTGAACCTATGCCCGCAGAGCGCCGCCACCTGGCGTGGGTGCCCAAAGCCCCCGTCCAAGGCCTGTAGGTTTACATCGTCTCTGATGGCCAAGGCCTACGGTGCCACTGGACAGTCCGCCTCCTCCCTGCACGCCATGGCTCTCCTGCAAGTCCACCATGGCGATAAAGGAACTGCACGAAGGTAGTCAAATAGCTAAATGGTAATTAAATAGAATTTAATTCATTAAACTCTATTCTCGGGGCACCACTCTTTGAAAAGAGAAAAATGATAGCAAGTTACTGACTGAGTCTCATAGAATAAAATCTACCCTGTAGGTTGAGTATCTTAATTGTTAATCAAAATAATCAAAGGGGAAACCTAGTTCAATTATTTTGATACACAAATCCAACAGTAATCTAGTTACAGTTAGTTTCTAATACCAACAACATAATAGTACTCTGAGGTAACTTGGGAGTTCTTCACGTGGCAGAGGTTGGCTTCAACACAACATTCAAACAAAAACAAACAGGAGTACTTATAATATAACAAGATTTATTATAAACAAGCAGTAGTGAACACAGCCAATGCTATCCGAATATAATCCAGTTAAAATCAATGATATCCTAAGCTAACAGTGGAGCTATATGCTAGTGTGTGTGTGTGTGTGTGTGTCCCGGTGTGGTAACAAAGGAATCAAAATGGAGGATCAGGTTCAAAATGGAGGGTTAAATCCAAAATGGAGCTAATACCACGTGCGGGTGGAAATGAGCGGACACACTAAGGGACTGACGGAACAGGCGGGAGAATTTGGCAGCCAGCCAGTGAACACAGCCAATACTATCTGAATATAATCCAAAAATAAAATCAATGATATCCTAAGATAACAGTGGAGCTATATGATAGTGTGTGTGTGTGTGTGTGTGTGTGTCCAGGTGTGGTAACAAAGGAATCAAAAAATGGAGGATCAGGTTCAGAATGGAGGGTTAAGTCCAAAATGGAGCTGATCCCATGTGCGAATGGAAATGAGCAGACACACAAAGGAACTGACGAAACAGGCGGGAGAATTTGGTTCACCAGCCTGAGTCGAACATGAACTGAGGCGCCGCTCACTCAATGAATATCAATGAGAGAGAGAGAGAGAGAGAGAGAGTGAGAGCGAGCGGGAGCGAGGAAAAATGCATGCAGTTTAGTTAAGGGTAACCGCTCGTAACAGCGGGACTGAATTACTAGTTCAAATCACTCAACAAAACAAACGTAACCCCAAAAGAAACTAAAACAAATATCCCCACTTGAAACAGCGAGCAGAGTTTAACATACAAATATATATATATATTCAAAACATCAGCATTTAGAATCAAAAATACGATTTAGATTCACAAGAAAAATCACAGTTTCTAAACTAAATCTGCCCAGATATCAAGCCTTACTTGGGAAATCCTGTGTGATTTCAGTAGGTTTGTCCGTTGGAATTCCTGTTGCATTGAGCGGTCAGGAGAAACGGTCTGGATGGTTCCTTGTCTTACGCTCGTCAGCGGAAAGACGCGTCTCTGCTTTATTCTTCGGATCCAGCGGTGGGGAAGAATGCAGATAGTCAACGTTGAATGAAAAAGAGGGAGAAGGGAAACTGGTCGCCTTTCCGTTTTTCAAAATAAATTCACTGTTGCTTTACAGTGAAACTGAACCGGTTGATATAAGTATACTATAAGACTTGAACAAAGCTAAGTTAATCTTACTCTACCGTGGCCAAATGGCGAGGTTAGAAAAACGTGGTCTCTTTGTTCTCAGTCCAAACGGAGGGAAAACTCCTTCAGTACGTGCACAGTACAGATGTCCCTTTAGAGCCAGGCAGAGCTTAGCACAGAGAGAGCGAAATTCATCTGTCCGCGGGTTTTGTTGACGAGATGACGTCATCGGTCGTAGGCCACTCGACCAATGGCGTTTAAGCCTGGGTCCGTGGGCGGGACTTCGCATCCAGTTGTGAATTTGTGAAGGACCTTGGGAAACTGAGTTCAATGTCTCTCCTTACGCCCTACACCTGGGTCACGTATCCGGTGTGCACAGCCATCATCACGACCACCATCCACCTCTCTATTTGGCAGGTTTGGTGCTCCAGCGGTGGGCTCCCGCCCCTGAGCGCCCAGCTGTGGCACAAATCCGCCCCCGATGTGACAGTCTCCACGGGTCACGAGGACAGGCCTCTTCCTCCCCCATCCCAGGCTGTTCTGGGGGTGGTCACAAGGAGCCAGGTAAGTGCTTCGATGTCCCTAGACTCACCTGCCAGTACGTCCGACGACGTTGTCCCTTTGGTCCCCCTTGCACAGAACTTGGACACATGACTTGTGCTTTCCAATCCGTCGCAATGGCTGGTCCGGACCGTCCGACTCGGCTACGTGATTCAGTTCACCAGGCATCCGCCCAGGTTCAGCGGTATCCACTTCACCTTGTTGAAAGACGAAAATGCTGCTACCTTGCGTGCGGAGATCGCTACCTCCTACGGAAGGGCACGATAGAACCTGTCCCTCCGGCCGAGATGAAGAAGGGGTTTTACAGCCCCTACTTCATCGTACCGAAAAAAATGCGGTGGGTTGCAGACAATCTTGGACCTGCGAGTACTGAACCAGGCTTTACACAGACTTCTGTTCAAGATGCTGATGCAAAAATGCATTCTGGCGAGCATACGGCATCAAGATTGGTTCACGGCGGTAGACCTGAAGGACGTGTACTTCCATGTCTCGATTCTTCCTCGACACAGACCCTTCCTTACAGAGGGTAAGGTGTATCAGTACAAGGTCCTCCTTTTCGGCCTGTCCCTGTCTCCTTGCATCTTCACGAAGATCGCAGAGGCAGCCCTTGCCCCGTTAAGGGAGGTGGGCATTCGCATTCTCAAATATCTTGACGACTGGCTAATCTTAGCTCACTCTCAGGACATGTTGTGCGCACACAGGGACTTGGTGCTCTCACACCTCAGCCGACTAGGGCTTCGGGTCAACTGGGAAAAGAGCAAGCTCATCCCGGTTCAGAGCATCTCTTTTCTCGGTTTGGAGTTGACTCAGTCTCTTTGACAGCATGCCTCACGAACGAGTGCGCCTAGTCAGTGTTGGCCATTTGAAGGCATTCAAACAGAAAACAGCGGTTCCACTGAAACTTTTTCAGAGGCTCCTGGGGCATATGGCATCCTCAGCGGTGGCCACCCCACTCGGGTTGATGCATATGAGACCACTTCAGCACTGGCTTCAGACTCGAGTCCCGAGATGGGCATGGCGCCACGGGACACATCACGTGGTCATCACGCTGGTCTGTCACCATCTTTTCAGCCCTTGGACCGACCTCTCGTTTCTACGGGCAGGTGTTCCCCTAGAACTGGTCTCCAGGCACATTGTGGTCATGACGGATGCCTCCAAAACAGGCTGGGGCACTTTTGGGACACAAAAACATATATCAAAAACCATAACATACATAAAAAAAACATATAACACATAAATAAACTGAGAAAATATATCAAAAACATATACCATTTATCAAAAAACATATACCAAATATCAAAAAAACATATACCATATATCAAAAATCATATACCATATATCAAAGAACATATAAAAAATATCAAAAAACATATAACATATATAAAAATCAAAGAATATATATAAAAAATGTATTCACATTGCTGTGATTTCGAGCTGTACAGACACTGGTGTTTGTCAAATTCACACCACAAAGACGTTTCTCATTAGTCCGTTTCCCAAGTTATTCTGTACTCTGGTTTACAGTGCAGCACTAACATGAAACAGAGAAAAAAAAAGAAAAAAAAATTATACATTTCTTTATGAAGAAGCCAACTCTTGGTAAGAATCAATGTTAAGTGAATCATTTATACTGTTGTTTTTCCCCTGCGCAGTGTGATGTTTAGCTGAAAAATGTTTTGATAAAAAAAAATGGTTTCATGTGGAATGTTTTGACGCCAGCACAGCAAAAATCCAAGTACCTGTTTTTATGATGACATTAAATGTGTAGCTAAACCGGGACAGCTGGCCATATGGTTTAATTTTTTTTAATTTTCTCGTCACTTTAACTGGACACTCAGCTCGTCCAAGTATCACCGTGCCTGCCATAGCATAGCATTTTATTATAGCATAGTGGCTGTGTATTTGCATCTATAACGACCAGGACCTCCGTGACCAGTTTCCCCCATCTGAAGTACTGTACTGTTTCCTATCGTCAAGTTATATTTACAAAAGATTTGAGTGAGAAACTGTGTGCTAAACTCGATCAATGCATGAGTCAGTGTCAGCACCAGTCCCAGCAGTGTAAAGCAACTTAAGTAGCAGTGAATCAAATGCAAGTCAGTAACAGTTATGAACCCATCTACTTATTGATATTGATGTTATATTCTCGTCCTTTTAAAATCACATATTTCTGACTGTGTGAATATGGTCGTTTTAGGTTGATGTGGTTTTGAAATAATTTTGGGTCATCAAATTTTAACATTAACATCATCCAAGGGACTTAATATTGCTTTGCAGTTTGCATGAACAGTCGCCAGGCTTTATAAGATGATAACGTTTACCTTTGTAACATGAACAGAATCTGCAAGAGGTTTGTTCAACTTTTATTTATTTTTTGCCTCGGTAAAAATCTAAATGTTTATTTGTACATTGTATGTTTACTCGTACAGATGTGTGCTCATACAAATGTTTACAAGACAGTAGGCTTAAGACTACGTACAGTAGTTCGGGACAAATCACCAATTACACAATATATTTAGTTGAACTATTTATTGAAGAAATGCGGGGTATGTGATAGCTGTGCTAGTAATAGCAGTACATGACTTACGAATGTACATTAATTTGGCATCAAACCTAACTTGGTTTGAGGACTCACGCCTGGCCGTGGACGAGGCAGAACCCCCATAGGAGAGTAATCTAATATTAAAAGGTGGAGATGGGGAAGGTGGTGGGTTATAATGAATCAGAACGCATACGTGGGTTAAGTGGAGAAGGTATTTTAATTGTTTTCGGGTATTAATTGCTGACGTGGAAATTGAATGATTCAATTTGGAGATGTGGAGATTGGTGCATGCCCCTCCTCCTGAACTTTAATTATAAATGCCATTTGAAGTTGTGCCAAGTGGAGTGGGCTACAGTGAGGAGGGGGGAGGGCAAATCAAATCCTGCTTAGGGCCCCCAAAAAGCTAGAAATGGTCCTGACAATAAGTAAAGTCAAAAGGTCAGAAGTGGGATTTGAACCCTCATCTCCATTCGGAGACCAAAACACCCAATTATTTGGAAAGACAGAGTCCTTGAGTCTGGCACCTTAGACCACTCAGCAATCCTGACAAGCTGTGTTTACTCCAGTAGAAAACCATATTATTTGTTTCAGCATAGACTAGGGCTGTGTATTGCATCAAGCCCCGGTTCATTTTTATCATGCACTAACCAACTTTTGCTCAATAAATGATGTAATGACAACTGTAAAAAAAAAAAGGAAAGGACTGAAGATCACCCAAAAAAGTACGATTATTTATTTCAATATGTAATACGTATCATTATTTCTATAAACGATCTACACATTTTACAATAGCAGTTCCTATCAGACAAAGACAAATAAGTAATTTTGTTGCAAAACTACACAAAATGTGAACAGACTCATGCATTGCTCCGTTGCCTCTAAGAAACATCCACAATTTGAATTTAAAAAGGATGCCCAATGTGGGGCTCGAACTCACTACCCTGAGATTAAGAGTCTAACAAACTGAGCTATGAACTAGTCATATTATTGGAGGAAACTTCTGCAAGCGTCAACGACAGTACCCAAAGATTCAAAATATAATTCACTGCACGTCGCCAGAAACACCTTTGATGACACAAAGTCATATGACACAGACCCTAAGAATGTTATTTCAGATTCCTTGTCGTTTAGAAACAACTGCAAACTCCCTGCCTCAAAACAAATAATAATAATACAAAAATCGAATGACACGTATTTAAAATGAAGTCTGTACATTTTTTAACATACTCATATTTCAAGAAATGTGGATTTATTATCATAAAGAAAACACATTACACGTGACAACACTTTTGCAACTAAAAGACAATAAACAATAGATGTTCCCAGGAAAAACAGGAATCCTAACAGCTAGACCATATGGCAATCAGTGCAACTAAGTCCTGAACATGCAACAGTAGGTAGTATACAGTACAATGATTGGTAAAAGTGAACTAAAATGTTTTATTACAAACACTAGAAATGCAAGCAACCTTCAAGCCATGTATATTTATTCTCAAATAACAACTTCCATTGCTAAAAAAAAAAAACACCTGCCTTTTTGCTTCTCTGAAGACATGCAATGGAGTCTGGGGAATATTACAAATTAGCAGACTCTACTTTGAAATACACGTGTAGGGAGGGCATCTCTGTTTACAAAACTTTGGCACACTTTGAATATCTCTCCATAAAGCATTGGTAATTAATACGTCTGTACATTAAGACTGTTTAGAGAATGCAGGCATTGACCCCGCTATGTCTCACATGCTATGGGAGTGCTCTACCATTTGAGCTAAATCCCCTGCAAGGGATCCTTCTGTTCTCATCGGTTATTTTGTTGGTTGATACTAGTGTTCAAGTGTCCTATTGAGTTATTTTATCGGCAGTGTAGCCATTTGCAAATTCAAAAAATATATGAATGAAATAAATAGCAAATGTTTTGACTAAAGGTATGTTTTGAATTTCTTCAAAAACTAGTGTTAGGTTGTTAATTGAGTCGCTTTTAAAATTCCACCTCTGTGTCCCCATGCAGCTGCGCTGTGTGTTGTGGCTCGAGTTTGCTTGACGAGGCAGGCAATGGAAATGCCTAAACTTACTTTTCTATCACACAAGAAACTGGAAGAAGGGTACACATTCTGAGTGGGTATCTCATTACTGGTGGAAATGCAGAAAAACAAGAAACCATCAAAGTAGGCCTACAAGCGTTCAGTTGTTTGTTTAAATCAATAATCAAATTTCAAATTGATCACTGATCATCTTAAAAAAATTTAGAAACACTTTAATTAGGGCATGGCTAATATCAAAATCTAGTCATGTTATTTGCACTCTGCTGAGCTTAAATAAAGGCATTACATGTGAAAAGAACTTGTCTTTTCTCCCAGTTACAAGGAAAGTGTCAAACTTTGTATTCGTCCTCATAATGCTTTAGGAAATGTAAACAGCAGTTGGAGTCGATCCTGCTATAGCATGTTAAATGAGGGCACTTCACATTTGAGCTACTTCCAGTAAATAGATCATTTACTGTTCTCAATGGTCCACATCCCAGCCTGAGACCATGATCCAGTGGCCGATGTACAGGTTTTGCAAAGTTATATGTTGTCGGCAATATTAAAACCATCTTAAGTTAAATACTGTAACACATGTTTGGATTCAAAATATTTTTAAGTGAATTCAACAAGTAGTCTGTTTACATAAACAATAATGCAATCTGTGTTGAGAAAGATATTTTGGTCCGATTTAAAATGCAAATTAAATGGTAAACTTGAGTGTGTGACAAGATTTGGGGATCAACTGATACATCTCTTTATGTGAATTAGCACACTGCTGCTTGTTTGCTTTAGAGAATGTCTGCTTCAAACAAGTATTTCAAATCCTTTTCTCACCTTATTCTGTAGGAATACATTCTAGTACTCTGTAGAGCATTTCTTTCTTTTTAATGTCTGCCAGTCCATTAAAGATGAAGCACTGCTTCATGCTGGCCGAGCTGTTAGACTGCGCACACAAGGTGACAAAACCATCTTTTTGATTGTTCTGCATTTACTGGCTCCTGGTAAGTTAAAGGGCACTTGGTAGGAACAAATCGACTGCACAATTTTTGATTTCATTGAAACAATCTTTTATAGTAAAATGAACACATTTATTCCTATTAAAATAAGTGAAGTTTAACTGTCAGAAGTCAGATTTGAACCCATGCCTCCATTCGGAGACTAGAACACCCAATTCTTTGGAAAAGCAGAGTCTTTGAGTCTGGCAACTTAGACCACTCACATCCTGACAAACTGTGGTTGCTCCAGTAGAAAACCGTATTATTTTCTTCAGCACAGACTAGGGTTGTGTATTGCATCAAGCCCCATTTCATTTTTATCATGCACTTACCAACTTTTACTCAATAAATGAGGAAACACAAATTCAGTTCCTAAGAAAGAGGAACTTACACTATGTTCCAACCGCAAGCATATGCTTTTTGTCGATCTAGCACAGGGGTTATCAAACTTTGTCATAGTGAGCCTCCCTGAGCTATAAATAAAATTACTACACCTCCCCAGTTTACTAAAACAATACACCAAATGTCATGGTTACTTGTGTAACCTCCGTTCCCTGATGGAGGGAACGAGTCGTTGTGTCGATGTAGTGACACTAGGGGTCACTCTTGGGAGCCCGAGACACCTCTGGTCTTTGATAAAAGGCCAATGAAAATTGGCGAGTGGTATTTGCATGCCACTCCCCTGGACATACGGGTATAAAAGGAGCTGGTATGCAACCACTCATTCAGGTTTTATGCTGAGGAGCCGATATAAGGTCCGGCCATTTCAGCGGGTAGTTCAGCGTTGTGGCAGGAGGGACACAAAGTCTCATTACCTCCATCAGGGAACGGAGGTTACACAAGTAACCATGACATTCCCTATCTGTCACTCACTCGACGTTGTGTTGATGTAGTGACACTAGGGGTCCCAATACGAAACGCCACAATTGGCGGAACTGTGTTATGTGAACTGGCGGTGTGTGGTGGGCAGACTACTTTGTGCCTCATAGCCAGCACACCAGGTCGACACGTAACCTCCCCCAACATATTTATGAGTGTCGAACGGCCCTTTTTGGGGACAAGTCGACTACCCAAAAGATAGAGACAGGCTTGACCCAGTCGTGGCCTCTTTTCCCCTTCTTTTTTTCCACTCCCTAAAAAAGAAGGGGGATTATCCGACTGGGCAGCCAGGTCTAGTCGGGGGGTGTCCCTCCCAAGGGGAAGACACCACGGAGACCACACCTCGCCCAAAGGGGGGGGGGGGTATTTAAGTGGAAAAATACATCACATGGTCTTTCAAACCATTTGGGGAGTCTTCAAGGTAGATCCTGCCCAATGGGGGAGGAGTTACTACAAACATGGAAACTGGGGCAGAGGGGCTCTGCCCAAGGAAGACGCAGTTTGCCAACAGGGAAACGAATTAGCGGAAGATATATAATCGCACGGGGTTAGCCTTAAAGGGAACTGCCACATGCGAAGCACCTACCCCAGAACAGGGCTCTTAGCGCGTGTACTGGGCCAGCAGCGAGTCTCTCCAAAAACTCGACTGCCACAGGGCTCGGAGGAAGTCAACCAGGGAACAAAGTTTGTGACACTACTGGGAATTAATGGCGCATGTCTTCAGCTCACAGGGAGGTGGAAAGTGCTATGTGCAAGCGATACACCCGGCCAGCTATCCCGGGCTTATCCGCTTGTGTTGCGTGCCACTACCTGGGACGAAACCAGTTCCACCTGGAGGTTGTAGAACCTTGCACAGGTGTTGGGTGTTGCCCAGCCCGCTGCTCTGCAAATGTCTGTTAGAGAGGCACCCCTGGCCAAGGTCCAGGGAGCCGCTACACACCTGGTAGAATGGGCTTGTAGCCCTACCGGGGGTGGCATGTGCTAGGCGACATATGCCATTGTTATGGCGTCAATGAGCCAGTGGATGATCCTCTGCTTGGAGACAGCACTTCCTTTCCGTTGTGCACCAAAGCAGACAAAGAGCTGCTCAGAGATCCTAAAGCTCTGCGTGCGATCCAAATAGATGCGTAAAGCGCACATCGGACACAGCAACAACAGGGCTGGGTCTGCCTCCTCCTGGGGCAGCGCTTGCAGGTTCATCACCTGGTCCCTAAAGGGGTGGTGGGAACCTTGGGCACATAGCCTGGTCAGGGTCTCAGGATCATGTGAGAGTAACCTGGACCGAACTCCAGGCACGTTTCGCTGACAGAGAACGCTTGCAGGTCACCTACCCTCTTGATGGAAGTGAGCACAGTCAGGAGGGCAGTCTTCAAGGAGAGTGCCTTAAGCTCGGCTGACTGCAAAGGCTCAAAGGGGGCTCTCTGTAGACCCTGAAGAACTATAGAGAGGTCCAATGAGGGAACGAGGTGTGGTCTGGAGGGATTCAGCCTCCTGGTGCCTCTTAGGAACCTGATAATCAGGTCGTGCTTCCCTAAGGACTTACCGTCGACTGTGACGTGGTGTGCTGCTATGGCGGCAACGTACACCTTCAAGGTGGAAGGGGATAGCCTCCCTTCCAACCTCTCCTGCAGGAAGGAAAGCACTGATCTGACTGCGCATCTCTGGGGGTCTTCCCGACAGGAAGAACACCACTTAGCGAACAGATGCCACTTAAAAGGCATACAGGCGCCTCATAGAGGGGGCCCTAGCCTGAGTGATCCAGGGGCCAGACATGGAGATTCCAGAGGTCTGGGCACGGGTGCCAGATGGTGCCCCGTCCCTGAGAAAGAAGGTCCTTCCTCAGGGGAATTCGCCAGGGGGGAGCTATCGCGAGGAGCGTGAGGTCCGAGCACCACGTCTGGGTGGGCCAGTAAGGTGCTCCCCATCCTCCCTGACATTGCACAGGGTCTGTGCATGCAGGCTCACTGGGGGAAACGCATATTTGCGCATGCCAGGGAGCCAGCTGTGTGCCAGCGCGTCTATGCTGAGGGGGGCCTTGGTCAGGGCGTACCAGAGTGGGCAGTGGGGAGGATTCTTGGGAGGCGAACAGGTGCACCTGTGCCTGTCGAATTGACTCCAAATCAGCTGGACCACCTGAGGGTGGAGTCTCCACTCTCCCCTGAGGGTAACCTGTCGTGACAGCGCATCCTCTGAAGTGTTGAGGTTGCCCGGGATGTGAGTGGCTTGCAGCGACTTGAAGTGCTGCTGACTCCAGAGTCGGAGATGGCGGGCGAGTTGTGACATAAAATGAGAGCGCAGACCGCCTTGGTGGTTGACATATGCTACCATTGTCGTGTTGTCTGTCTGAACTAACACGTGCTTGCCCTGGATCAACGGCCGAAACCTCCGCAGGGCGAGCAGAATTGCCAACAACTCGAGGCAGTTGATGTGCCAATGCAGTCGCGGACCCATCCGGAGGCCAGTGGCTACGTGCCCATTGCAAACAGTGCCCCAGCCCGTTTTGGAGGCGTCTGTCATGACCACGACGCGCCTGGAGACCAGTTCTAGAGGAACATCTGCCCGTAGAAACGAGAGGTCAGTCCAAGGGCTGAAAAGATGGTGACAGACCGGCGTGATGACCACGCGACATGTCCCATGGCGCCATGCCCATCTCGGGACTCGAGTCTGGAGCCAGTGCTGAAGTGGCCTCATATGCATTAACCCGAGCGGGGTGGCCACCGCCGAGGATGCCATATGCCCCAGTAGCCTCTGAAAAAGTTTCAGTGGAACCGCTGTTTTCTGTTTGAACGCCTTCAAACAGGCCAGCACCGACTGGGCATGCTAGTTCGTAAGGCGCACCATCGAGGAGACAGAGTCCAACTCCAAACCAAGAAAAGAGATGCTCTGAACCGGGAGGAGCTTGCTCTTTTCCCAGTTGACCCGAAGGCCTAGTTGGCTGAGGTGTGAGAGCACCAGGTTCCTCTGTGCACACAACATGTCTCGAGATAGTTTAGAATGCGAATGCCCACCTCTCTTAACGGGGCAAGGGCAGCCTCTGCGACCTTCGTAAAGATGCAAGGAGACAGGGATAGGCCGAAAGGGAGGACTTTGTACTGATATGCCTGACTCTCGGACACAAACCGCAGGAAGGGTCTGTGTCGAGGAAGGATCGAGACGTGGAAGTATGCATCCTTCAGGTCTACCGCCGTGAACCAATCTTGATGCCGGACGCTCGCCAGAATGTGTTTTTGCGTTAGCATCTTGAACGGGAGTCTGTGTAAAGCCTAGTTCAGAACTCACAAGTCCAAGATTGGCCGCAACCCACTGCCTTTTTTCGGTACGATGAAGTAGGGGCTGAAAAATCCCTTCCGTAGGAGGGTAGCGATCTCCGCGCAAGGTAGCAGCGCCGAACCTGGGCGGACCATCCCTCGCGACGGATTGGAAGGCGCAAGCCATGCGTCCAATTTCCACGCAAGGGGGACCAAAGGGACAATGTCATTGGACGTACCGGCAGGTGGGGCCTCACGGCGGGGCGGAGCTCAAGGTGCCACACCACGTCGTGGCCGTGCTGAGTCTAAGGACATCGAAGCACTTACCTGGCTCCTTGTAACCACCCCCGGAACAGCCTGGGACAGGGGAGGAAGAGGTCTGTCCTCGTGACCTGTGGAGACTGTCACATCGGGGGCGAATTTGTGCCACAGCTGGGCGCTCAGGGACGGGAGACCGCTGCTGGAGCACCAAACCTGCAAAATAGAGTGGTGGACGGTGGTTGTGATGACGGCCGTGCACACCGGATTCGTGACCCAGGGACAAGGACACCGCTCTTGCTGAGCTCTTGAGTACTGCAGCCACTTGGGCATGCAGTGCAATTAAATGCAAAAGGTAACAAAAAAACGGAGAGATCTGCTTACCAGCTCCAGAGCAGTGGGTTTCGTTGTCTCTGGGTCGCCCGTCTCATGGGCGCTTTGAAGCCTTTCACGGGTTCTGGGCGGCCGCGAGATGGGTGGCATCTGCTTCCTGTGGTGGGCTCCACGCTGGGGCCGAAGGGACGGGCTGCGGCTGAGCCGGTGCAGTCACCACAGGGGGACACCCTTGGCGATGAGTAGACGGGGTGCGGGATCTTGAGCCGCGCCGGGGCAGGATATGCTGGCTAGCATCTGTCTACTGCTCCACCATCGAGAACTGCTGGGCAAAGTCCACGACGGTGTCACCGAATAGGCCCGCCTGGGAAATGGGGGCAGCAAGGAACCGTGTCTTGTCGGCCTCGCCCATCTCGACCAGGTTGAGCCAAAGGTGGCGCTCCTGGACCACTAGTGTGGCCATTGTCCACTCGAGTCACTCGGAGAGCGAGGTCGGTCTCTGAGCGCAGTTCCTGCATCAATCCCGGGGCAGAACTACACTCGTGCAGTTCCTTTAGCGCCTTGGCGGACTTGCATGAGAGCCATGGCATGCAGGGCGGAGGCGGCTTGTCCAGCAGCACCGTAGGCCTTGGCCGTCAGAGACAACGTAAACCTACAGGCCTTGGACGGGGGCTTTTGGCACCCGCGCCAGGTGGCTGCGCTCTGCGGGCATAGGTGCACCATGAGTGCCTTTATCTACCGGGGGATTGCCGAATAGCCCTTGGCCACCCCACCATCGAGGGTAGTGAGGGTGGGGAAGCTGAAAAGATCTGGACCGGGCAGTAAAAAGTGCCTTTCTAGACCTTGTCAGCTCTTCATGCACTTCCGGGAAGAAAGGAACGGGGGGCGGGGCGTGGCTTTGAGCGGCGCCGCGAGCCCAGGAACCAATCACTGAGCCGTGAGGGTTCAGGGAGAGCAGAGGGTTCCACTCTAGCCGACGCTCGTGGCTGCCCGGGAAAGCATGTCATCATCTCCGCGTCAGCCTGTGACTGGGCAATCATCCCCGAAGGGAGGAGCCCAGCTGAGGCTTCCGACTGGACGAACCTGCTCTCCGATGCTGCGCTCGAGAGCTCATCACTTTCGCGGGCTCCGAATAAGAGGTTGAACTCGCTGTGAGACGAACCGGTGGACTCATCTCGCTTTTTTAGAGAAATATACTCTTTTATTTCTGCCGAAGCGCCCAGGGGCATTCTCTGCAGTGCACCAGTGCAGAGGGGGTAGAAGCTGCTGAAATGCGCCGTCAGATCCAGCAGAGGTGAATGAACAGTAGTAGTGAGCATGACCGTTCGGCTCAGAAGAGAAAATCTGAATGAGTGGTTGCATACCAGCTCCTTTTACACCTGTATGTCCGGGGCAGTGGCAGGCAAATACCACTCGCCAATTTTCATTGGCCTTTTATCAAAGACCAGAGGTGTCTCGGGCTCCCAAGAGTGACCCCTAGTGTCACTGCATTGACACAACGTCGAGTGAGTGACAGATAGGGAACTGGAAATCCTACTGTATGTTACAACATAATGAATAAAAAGTAGAGGGGATATGATCAATGTAGATCAGTATGAGTTTCAGAAATATTAATCTTAAGTTCAAAATCAATAAAAATGGAAGCAGCTGAAATAAAACTTCACAAACATTTTAAGAAATATGGCAACACACACACATTGATAGACTAATTTGGTATAATATCCATCATTCCTACCTTATCAGTGGGAGGGGTGTGTTTGTTTTCTTGCTGTACAAAGCAGTAGAATTCGGGGTTACAGTGTAGAAAGGAAGAGATGTAAGTCATCTTCAACAGAAATCCGGGAGCAATGCTAGGGTTTGATTGCAGTTAATGCTGAGAATCTGGACTCATATAGGTAGGTGGATGAAAACGGAATGAGGGATTTCAGGGCCCGCTCTGTTAACTCAAGAAACTTAGATCCCACTGATAACCAAAAGTCTGCGACTGGCATTTGTGAAAATCTCTGCTGCAGTTCCTTGTCACTTGACAGGTCAATAAGGCTTTCCTCTTCTTTTGAAGACAGCACATCTGTGGGTTTCGGCTTAAAGGTGAATGGGTTCCTGATCCACTGGTTACATTTGTCTTTTCCCACTTCAGGAAAGTTTTCACAAAACTGCTCCTGCAGGCCCCCTAAGGGCTCAACAATTATGTCCTTGATACTGTCAACTGACAGATCAGCACACTGTTCCACAACATCCTCCAGTGTTGAAAACATACAAACAGATCCCTGCTGCATACATGAAGACCACAGTTTAAGTTTGTTAATGAATGCTTCTATCCGATCATTAGCAATGAAAACATTTGCATCTCGTCCCTGAAGTGACACATTCAGAGAATTCAGTCGCTCAAATAGGTCAGAGAGATATGACAACAACGATATCCAACGAGTGTCACTGACATGCTTTAAAAGTGGAGAGTTATTGTCTGCAAACAAAATACGTACTTCCTCTGACATTTCACATAGTCTTGTCAGCACCTTACCCCTGGACAGCCAACGGACTTCTGCGTGTAACAACAACTGTGTGAAGTTTTCCCCCATCTCTTTGCATAAAATGGCAAAAATCCTTTAATTAAATGGGTGTGACTTTATACCATTTAAAATTTTCGATGCAACAGAAAGAACATTGCTAAACTCCTCTGGCATCTTCTTAGCAGCCAATGCCTGTCTGTGGATCATACAATGATTCCAGGTTGCTGTGGGGGCCACTTCTTGTACACTTGTCACAAGCCTCATATGCCGTCCTGTCATAGACTGTGCTCCATCACTGCAAATTCCAAAACAATAATTCCTCTTTCAATTCTATTGCTGTAGCAAAATAAATACACTCCAGTAGCTGTGCAGCATTGGATATATCAGTAAACTCATCTATCTGAATTGAAAAATATGGGCTCTAACAAACACTTTCTAGAGCTGCTCTTTTACATCAGTGGCCATCTACGACGTGAAACTGTGTCGTTTGAAAGTGGGATCACGTCTAGCTGTGATGCTGCTTTCTCTCCTATCATCACCGAGCACATATCCTTTGCAGCTGGAAGTAGTAGTTTCTCACCTATGTTGTGCAGCTTCCCAACTTTGGTAATGCATAAAGCCACGAAGTAAGAAGCCTCCGTAGCCTTCATGTTAACAGTGCTGTAGACTTCAACAACTTTTTTTGTCCTGTTAACCCGTTGAGCTTCCTCTGAAACTCTACAGGTTTAGATACTAAAGGTAGGGTGCCTTGTTTCAAGATGCCGCCGTAGCTTGCAGGGCCGCATACTATCGTTTGCCAGTAGTTCGCGCATACAACACATTGAGGCCTCGGTGCATCGCTGGACCTGCTCCACGTAAAGCCCTTTTTTAAATAAGCTTCGTCATGTTTTTGGCTTCTGCGTTTTGCTGGAACTTCCACGGCTGTCCTCACTTTGGCTTGTGTTGTACGTTTTTCTCCCTTTGTCACAAAACTGTCCACTTCTCACTTAAGCTGTTTCTCTCTAAGCGTGCTGCTGATAACAGTTTACTTCTCGGCGGAAAAATCATGTCACAGTTGCTAAGGAACATTAGCATGTTAAACAAAATCTTTTTGTGTTATTTTTAATTGAGTTATTTTTAAGTTTAATACATTTTTAAATATGTAATAATGTATTTTATTTAAATAATCCAAACTGTCCTCCAAAAAAAAGGACAGAGCTCATGCCTCCATTGACACTTTCCTCCGCCTCATAGTTTGAGAACCGCTGATCTAGCATGACTGGGGGAAAGGGTCTTGTGTTCAGTTGGTTAAAACTAAACTGCAGGTGAACTGTCAGTAATGAATAACAACCTGTCTTGTGATCTGTGATGAAACCCTATAGAACATTCAATGTGACGTAAATGTACGTATAAAATAGAATGCACTTACTTGTAACTTTAAGTCAGCCAGCTGACCAGTGGGATTAATGTTCTGCTGATTCCTTTGTGCACATCGTAACAAAGCTTTTTGAAGAAATCTTCGTTCCTGGTGTCCGGTGCCTGATCAATCTCGAATTCCTACTACAACACAGGGTTGAACTCACGACCCTGAGATTAAGAATCTCATGCGCTACCAACTGAGCTAGCCGGGTGGAAGTTTCTTTCACTCTAACCAACTGAGCTATGAACTTGTCATCATTGGAGAAAATGCCATAAACGACAACGACAGTACCCAAAGATGCAAAATATAATCCACTGGACGTCATCAGAAACACCTTTGATTATTATTTATTTCTTAGCAGACGCCCTTATCCAGGGCGACTTACAGTCGTAAACAAAATACATTTCAGGAATCACAGTACGAGTATTACAATTAAGAGGAAGAAACAATACAATGACTTCAGAGTCATATGACAGGGATCATGAGAATGTTATTCCAGATTCCTTGTTGCTTAGAGACAACTGCAAACTCCCTGCCTCAATACAAATAATAATAATACAAAAATCGAATGACATGTATTTAAAATTAAGTCTGTACATTTTTGAACATACTCATATTTCAAGTAAATGTGGCTTTATTATCCTAAAGAAAATACATTACACGTGACAACACTTTTATAACTAAAAGACAATAAACAATAGACGTTCCCATACCAGGATTGGAAACCGGGTCGCCTGGGTGAAAACCAGGAGTCCTAACCACTAGACCATATGGGAAGCCGGGGAGCAAAATCCTGAACACGCAACAGTACGATACGATGATTGGTAGAAGTGAACCACTAAAACTGAAATTTCATTATAAACACGTTAGAAATTCAAGCAAACTTTAAGCCATGTATATCTATACTCAAATAACTTCCACTGCTAAAAAAAAAGACTTCCCTATTTGCTTCTCTGAAGACATGCAATGGAGGGCGCGCTGGAGTTTTTCAGTCTGGGGAATATTACAAATGAGCAGACTGTATTTTGAAATACACGTGTAGGGAGGACGTCTCTGTTTACAATATTGGCACACTTTGTGTGAGAGTGACGTAGCATATCACCATTTTCTCTCTTACTTCCACTGAGTCAGACCACAGATGTCTTCGTGCATCTTTGTTCTGGAATGTGGCTGAATTTAAACCTACAATTACAGTGTATCACATTAAAATACACTTTTGAGTGTTTTTGAGATTGCTCTTGCCTTAGTCTTGCATCAGTTTTTACTGAGTAGAGCTGGTTTCAACACCTCTTTTGAGATTGGCCAGCGGCCATTATTCTCTGTTCCACTAACAAGCTTGTTAGTAAATACTGTGTTGAGCTATTGTGGTACTGTAGGGTGACCCTGCGTGCTCGCGGTGCCATCCCCTATGCCAATTTACTCGGCTTCAGCTACCTTACAGCTCGGGCCCACGTGCTCCTTCAAAGCCTCGGGCTTTCCTAGCGCAGCTGTGCTTATCGTCGACCCGTGGCACCGATACACTCGACACCAATCCCACCTGCGTGATAGAAGCTCGACACTGACACCTATGCCATGTCAATGCGCTCCACAGGGTCATCAGCTGGTTTTCACCAGTGTGACCAGTGTCCAGCGAAGCTCCCCAGACAGGACAAGCATTCCTCCTGTGCCAAATGCCTAGGGCCTGACCATATAGCCAGGGCATTGGCGGGTGACCTCGATTGCTCTCCGTGTGGGAAGTTCTCGAGGAGAACTAAACGCAGGAGAGCAGCGCTCTCCCCAGCGGAGTCTCTCTCCTATGACCAGGTGAGATTGAGATCGGTACTCCAAGGCCCTTCACAAAGGTCCATGAAAACCCCTCCCGCTACTGGTTCCAGAGAGTGCCCACGGAACCCTGGGTCCCCCTCTCACTCTCCACCACTGGTGCAGAGGTGCAGGCACCTCTCACAGGAGGCGAACTGGTCACCCCCAAGGTGACGCCATTCAAGGGGAGGGTAGGGCAGGCAGGTGGTCGCTGCTAAGGTACCGCTCGCCTTCCCCGTGTAGATGTCAGCGTCCTCCCACGAAGTTACCACAGAGGCGCCCAAGCTTGGGATGTGCTGTCAATTATGGCATCTAGGTCGGATGTGCCTGACCCTGACATGCCAGTTGGATAGGCCACATCGGGGGACTCCTTACCACCCCTACCACATGTATCGCAAAGGGAGGAGTTCCGGGCTCTTATGCAGTGTGCAGCTGCTGCCATGGTTCCCTGGCCAACAAGACAAGAAAGAAAATCCACAACAAGCCCTTCCCTTATGCCAGGATTTTGTGGAGCTAGTGTGCTCATCCTGGAGCAACCCGGCTTCCGCCCCTTCAGGCTCCAGAACAGCGGAGTCCCTGCTACACACTGCAGGAGCCCAAGAAGTTGGCTTGGGTATGTTCCCCACGATTGGGGACATGGTCACAGTGCTGGTACAAGGTTTCACCTTCACCAGAGGGCACAAAGACCCTACCTGTCCATCCAAGCAGTGCAGGACTATTGATGCCATGCTGAAAAAGGCATATGCGTCAGAGGCATTAACAGTCAGATTGGCCAACACTATGGCTATACTGGTCCTGTAAATAAATATATTGCTGGGTAAAGAAATGATTCATGTATTAATAATGTATTAACTGTATACTTGTTTGTAATGCTTCTTTTTTTTTTTTTTTTACAAAATAGAAAATTACAAAACAAGAAAAAAAAACAAACAGAAACGTCCTTGTGCCAATAATAATAATAAAAAAACCTACATTGTGGGGAAATAATACAGAGATCATTGATTATACAGAGATTATACATTGATTATAAATAATACAGAGATTTTTAATTAAGCAAACATATTACATAACGTAATTTGCTGATAAAATGTAGCATATGTTTGTCCACCCATCCATTCATTATTATAACCGTTTAAGTATAAATCACTTTAAAAGAAATAGCCGAATTTGTACATTGATAAGTCTATTACACTGAAGGTTTTATACCTCCCTATTTACACATGGATAAAGTATTTACTCAATAGAATAATACAATATACAGTCAATAAATTATTGCTAATACACAGGGCAGCAGTGTGGAGTTGTGGTTAGGGCTCTGGACTCCTGACCAGTGGGTTGGGGTTCAGTCCACCCAGGTGGGGGACACTGCTGTTGTACCTTGAGGAAGGTACTTTACTGCTCCAGTAATACAGTAAATGAATAACTGTATGTAAATAATAATAATTCTTGCTAAGAAATTACTACTAATAATATTACAATACCGTCATATGAGAAAATTACATTGCATAAGGGCATGCATAAAAGGTCAAACAGCATGTTGAATAAAATAATCATGCTTTTTTCACTCTTAATTAGACTGTTGAGGTGAAAAAATATAAACAATAACTATTAAAAAATCTATAACAATAACTATTTAAAGCATCACAGATTCTTATTTGCTCAAAGAAACGTAGTCTGTGACTATAGCTTTAAAAGATAACCGAAAGTTATTCACGCACTGGCAAAGCACACTTTCACTTTCATACTGACACTCCTGTTTCTATTTCGACACAACAAACTGAAACAGATTGAACTGAATGTGTTCATTTTTTTATGTTTTCCTCTGTACAAAACTACCTGGCTACTCAACTTGTGAAGCTGAAGATATATACCTGCATTTAAATTGCATAAAATAAGATGTTGGCTTCGTGTGAATCATTTCCAATGTTTTTGCTTGACTGTGCTATTCCTAAGGTTTCAGAAACAGATTCTGAAAATGACAGTTATTCAGATTCCAACTCGGATGCTGACTACGAATTCCCAGAACCAACAACGTTTCCAGGAAATGAAATGTGTGGGGTGTGGAAACAACACATTATGTTATTACCATAACCCTGGTTCCCTGAAATACAGAATGACAACCATTACCATCCGTCCTAACAACCTTTGAAATAGTCTGACCTGTAGAAGGACATCCTCTCTGAATAGAGAGTGTGTCTCTGACCGCTAATCACTGAGCATATATAAAAAATCTGCCCTATTGGGGCCCTGTTGTGAGGTGGAAGTCCCTCCCACCTCTGGCTGAAGAGGGGCATCCTCACAGTAGCATATCAGCATCTTCTTTTGAATAGGAGGTCAGCTGGGGACACGACCTCAAAGGGTAATGGTTGTCATTCTTTATTTAAAGGAACCAGGGTTATGGTAATAACCTAACGTTCCCTTTCAATTGAATGACAACCATTAGCGAATGGGAAGCTGTACCAAAGCTGTCGTGTCTCCAGATTACTGGCAGTACAGCCTCATGGTGATAGCCTCAGAGCCCCCATGACACCTAAGGGCATGCCGCCTGCAACACCCTAGAGCCCAGAGAGGGCCTCCCTCAGTTTGCAAAACGTGCAAATGTCTGACTACCTGTCCATGTAGCAGCATTGCAGAGCTCATTCAGAGAGGCACCATGAAGCAGAGCCCATGAAGTCGTTTGGCCCCTGGTAGAGAGGGCCGTAATGCCCCCCGGCACGGAGGAGTCCATCTGTTCATATGCAATGCGTATGGCATCTGCAACCCAGTGTGCTAGACATTGCTTCGATAGAGCCTGACCTCTAGATTGGGATTCATAGCAGACAAACAGCTGGTTGGACTGTTTCCAGGACTCTGTCTTATCCAGGTAGCAGTGCAAAGCCCGGACCGGGCAAAGCGTGTGCTGTTTACGATCCTCATCTGACTCATGCGGGTGAGGTCTAAAAGTATCCAAAACCACTGGCTAGTTAATATGGAATGATGAGACCACCTTTGGTAGAAAGTTTGGATGTGTCATCAATAGACAGTGCATGAACCTCACTTACTTGTCTGGCAGACGTAATGGCTATCAAGAATGCCACCTTCAATGAAACAAAGCGCTGACACCATGGGCTCAAAAGGGGGACCCATAAGGCCCCATAGTACCATCCCGGTCCCACTTGCAGACCATACTCTTCATAGGAGGACAAAGCCTATGAGCTCCCTTAAGAAACTGCACAGCCAAGAAACGTGCCCCAGGGGACACAGAGTAAATTTTATCGTGGCACACTGAAATTGCCACCAGATATACCTTCAGCGTAGACGTGGATTTTCCCGTATTGAACAAAGTACTGCAAGAAGGTTAGCGGCTCCTCTTGTAGCCAATATTATTCACTCAGAGCGGGTAGTGGCTCCTCTTGTAGCCAATAGTATTCATTCAGAGCAGGTAACGGCTCCTTTGTTCTAGCCAATAGTATTCATTCACAGCAGGTAGCGGCTCCTCTTGTAGCCAATAGTATTCATTCAGAGCGGGTAACGGCTCCTCTTGTAACCAATAGTATTCATTCAGGGTGGGTAGCGGCTCCTCTTGTAACCAATAGTATTCATTCAGGGCGGGTAGCGGCTCCTCTTGTAGCCAATAGTATTCATTCAGGGTGGGTAACGGCTCCTCTTGTAGCCAGTAGTATTCATTCAGACCGGGTAACGGCTCCTTTGTTCTAGCCAATTGTATTCATTCAGAGTGGGTAGTGGCTCCTCTTGTAACCAATAGTATTTATTCAGGGCAGGTAGCGGCTCCTCTTGTAGCCAATAGTATTCATTCAGAGCGGGTAGCGGCTCCTCTTGTAGCCAATAGTATTCATTCAGGGTGGGTAAAAGCTCTTTTGTTCTAGCCAATAGTATTCATTCAGAGCGGATATACGGTTGTTTTGTTATTAGTCTACTTTTTTTGTGGGGTTGATATAAAAAACGTCTTTCATTTGAACAGCCTTAAACTGTGTAAGTAGCCTGTTTATTTTTAAAACAACTTTAGATCCAGTTTGATGACACCTTATGGAGTTTGGGGGGCTCTTTGTTTATGAGCGAGAGAATGCTGGAAGGTTTAGACAACACGAGTGTGAAATGCTGATTTCACAAGTTAAAATAAGAAAAGTATATATCTTGTACTTTTATTAGTAACCAAAATGCTAGTTTTAATACCACGCCGTTTAATAAAACTGCTGGTGTCCGCAGTGTATTCAGACTCAGATAACACATGAGAGCCTGCTGACCAGGACAAAGCCCTGAGTATCTCTGGTGGCGTGTAAACGAAAGAAGATTTACCTGCAAACTGCACCGCGTGGAAGAACACGAAGGAAAGCTGATCGTGAGTATGCCACTGTGCTGCCTGTGAACACCGGTTATCAGTGAATTTAATTGAATAAATTCAATTTGTGCTTCTAAACTCCAGCCCCGGTGGTCCCTGCTCTCCATGTCTGTGGCTCAGACTTTTATGTAGTCTTGCTAGATGAGACTAGTTTTATTTCAATCAATGTGTTTAAGGGGGCCTTGGGTAGCTCAGTGGTAAAAGACACTGGCTATCACCCCTGGAGTTCGCTAGTTCGAATCCAGGGCATGCTGAGTGACTCCAGCCAGGTCTCCTAAGCAACCAAATTGGCTTGGTTGCTAGGGAGGGTAGAGTCACATGGGGTAACCTCCTTGTGGTCGCTATAATGTGGTTAGTTCTCGGTGGGGCGCGTGGTGAGTTGAGCGTGGTTGCCGCGGTGGATGGCGTGAAGCCCTATGTCTCCGTGGCAACACACTCAACAAGCCACGTGATAAGATGCGTGGATTGACAATCTCAGATGCAGAGGCAACTGGGATTCATCCTCCACCACCCAGATTGAGGCAAATCACTACATGACCACAAGGACTTAGAAGCACATTGGGAATTGGGCATTCCAAATTGGGAGAAAAAGGGGAAAAAATCCAAAAATCAATGTGTTTAAGCTAAAACTGAATGCTGTATTTACCAATACATGTGCTTGCTGATGTGTGTTCTTTTTTTTTGTGGTTGTGTTTTCTCGACTCTGTTTTCTTTCTTTCTTTCTTTCTTTTGCTCTATTATGCCTGCCTCTTGGCCAGGTCTCCATTGTAAACAAGAACTGGTTCTCAATGAATTACCTGGCTAAATAAAGGTTAAATAAAATGAGAATGGGCAATCACAGTAGGGTAAAGTAATAGATTGCATACACTGACTAAGTAACAATAATGCTATGTGTTATAATAGAAAGAATTAAAACCTTTGACTTGCTTTTTAGTCATTCTGTGTATAACTCGCTGTTTTTTTTTTCTTCTTTTTCTTGTTCGCATGACTGTTGGGACAAAACGCTTTTATACATCCTCTCACAAATGATTCGCATTCGCCAGATTAAAAATCACAAATCGCACCGACTTGTTGAGCCCCACTTTTGACTCAAATAAAAATACATGTGTGAAGTGAACTCACCTACTGTCACAGTTCAGCAGTGTGTGCTGGAAAGCCTGGTCAGAACACGGGTGAACGAAAAGCTCAGTGACGGTCTTACTTGACAATTTCCAATTTTTTTTAAATTTTTTTTTTTTTTTGGCTTTGTCCACTTGTCTAACTGTAAGGAATTTTTCAGGATTGGTCCCTGAGTATCAAGTCAGGTCTGCAGTCACTGTCTCGACCCAGATCCTCAAGGGGAGAAATGATTGACACAGACATTTAAGTATGCATCAGAGATTTCTCATACTTTATTTTTCAGCACAGCATTATTTATCTTTGCAAGAACAGGAAAAGCAGTACATTAATTACATTATCCAATGAGATCAACCATCACCCTATTTGGAAAGACATACATAAAGATTCTGCATTAATTATGTAAATATGTTGGGCCTCATGTATTCAGATAGAAGACAAAGGCAGGCCTAACACAGTCGTAAAAACCTAAGTCAAGCCCCCACATTCCAAGTCGTAAATTATACTGATAAAAATCACGCCAAAATCAAATAAGGGAGTCCAAAACAGACTACAAATCCCATGAAGCCTTGCTCACTAAAGGATTGAACTCTCAACTCCTATTGGATGAGGCACACAACAGAACGCACCTCAAACCATGACATCATCAGGAGTAGAAATGCCTCTGAAATGCTTCCGGGATTTGCTTCCAGCAACTTTGTTTGCAGTGTGTAGACGCAGCTCATCGCTGCTCACAGGTGCAACCTCGTGGCACAAGGAAGTAACGTCCAACTTGAAACTGTGGCCATACAATCTCCATCTCGCTGGACGAGTTGAGATTACTCTGTGTTCAACCGAACACTCTAACGGATCCGAAGGAGACCACCGAGCAGTCTGCATCTTCATCCGTTTGCCTGCAGAAGTGAAGAGATTAAAGATTTCTCTTCCATCTTCAATGAAGTCGACATTTCTGAAGTTCTCCGCCAGCCCGCCGAGAATCAACAGCCGTGCCCACCAACAGAGCGAGGAAACGGCCTCCCGTTATCACACGAGCCTCAAGGAACCGGGTCGGAGTTAAAGGATGGAGGGACAAACATTCTACCTGTGTCCTCATGTGATTGAAGTAAGAGGTTTACATCTGGGCAGAGATAGAATATTATAGTGTGTTATTCTTGTGTTTCAAGGTTTTCTTTTGCTTGTACAGTTTACGGACCGCTATGTCCGCTCATTATTAATACTCAGGGTATTAATTATCACGAATTTGTTTTGCTGTATTGTGGTCCAACCAAATTGGACTGTTGTGCATTTTCGCCATCGCGGGTGAAACCGGCAAACTGAGTTATCCATTAAAGAGTCAAAGAACGCGGGACTTTTACGAGCCGTCCACCGTGTCTCTGAGTGATAAACTAACAGCTGTTTTCTCTACCACGATCGCGAAATCGGCTTTAGGGCCGTCACTTAATTTTCTCTCTCTCTCTCGTACTAACCACACACACACACACACACACACACACACACACACACACACACACACACACATACATACACCTTATGTGTTATAGGATTATTTTTATATCCATATCTAATCATATCACTGTTTAGTTTGTAGTTGTAAGTCAAAAGTTTATTGACTGCATTGTATTAATTATTAATTGATATTACTGCATAAATAAACTTTGTTTATATTACAAAGAGAAGTGTTTTGGTTTGTTTTGCATACACCTGTGTCATGCTGACGGGATGTCAGTGCTCGGATTCAAGCCTTCATTCATTGTTTTTTTTTTTTCCAAAAACGATATTCTTCGGATGTCGATTTTCCTAAGAAAACAATCTAATATTGAGACTGTTTTACTATCTGATTATTAGTCCCTTATTTCAGGGTGGTGCCCCGTCAATGTTAATCCTTATTAATATTCCATTGATTTTTGATAATTGATAATTATCTTTGATGATTGTTGAATTTGAATGATCAATAAGCTAGTGTTAATTTTAATTAATGTTTCATCGATGTTAACAATTAACAATTATCTTTGATAATTGTTGATTTACAGGATTAAAAAAGCTAACATTGATTCTCATCAATGTTCTATTGATTTTAATAATTAATAATTATCTCTGATAATTATTAATTATTGCTAATAACCAAACCCTCTCCTAAACGTAGCACACTACATTTACTGGAGCCCCATATGAGGTTTTAATGAGTTAGATTCAATTAATTAATTTAAATACTAATTAATAACTAAAGAAATACTTATTAATTATTTCTGATAGTAACACTGATCTAAACAACCAGTAAAGCCCTACATAATAATTGGTGCCCCGTGTGAGGAATCCTACGTGCCAGTTCTGTCATGGTGTGTATGCATAAGAATCCAAAGTAATAACTTGAATCATTACTTCAAAGTTTCGTTCTGTTTGACAATTTACTTCTCACAACTTGCCAAACATAAGCCAGTGTGGTGTGAAAGTGCTCTTAAGAGTGAATTAGGGGTTGGTAAATTTACTATAGTCTGCTTAAAATCTGCTGTTGTTGTTATTTAACTCCTAACGCTTTCATCTAAATGTTACAGAGAGGTGCCAAGTCACTTCATTGACATCCACCAAAGAGAGAACACAGTGAAATTCGCACATTACATAACAGTGGACCGTAAGCCACAGGTCGAAGCCTCTCACCTGTACGTTCGTGCTAGCATTATATCAACTGTAAAACAACAAGCTATCAGAGCCACTGTCACAAGAATTTTTACTGCCCCAGTAAAATGAGTCACCAATCGCCCTGCGTGACTGGAGCTGAAGCTCCACAGATGTTAGTCGACCCAGCACTGCAAGATGTAGTTGCTGCTGTCCTCCGTCTCTCCATAGAGGAGAGAGATAACCTTAATGGCTACAATATTAGTCGTTGTGATGAAGCATTGCAGGAACTAGTTGATTATGTAAACAATCTGGTCGGGAAGCCAATGCGCACAATCCTGGACCTTGTGGGCCAAATGTTCCTTCTTCATCACCGCAGAACCCAACTGCAAACCGCAGAGCACTGCAGAGCAGCTACCAAGCGGTGCAGAAGTAAAATCTCAGCCTGCACCAAGACGTTAGGTGCCCTCAAGCTGAGAAAGTCCAGGCACAGAAAGATAATGCCCGGATGCAGGAGGAAAACGAAATCCTGCGCAGGCAGCTTCAAGCTACCCAGCTAAAAGCAGAGTCAGATAAGGTAAGTGCAGCTGAAACGCACAGCACAACATCTGACATAGAAGAGGGCCCCCTTTTTAGCGATACATGTAGAAATGTGCCCCTGAGAAACCCAGGGACACATGCTAGGAGCCGAGCTGCCCCTAGTGGTACAGTCTCTGACTTCGTCCTCCAAGACACCTTTCAAACTCCTACAGCGGCCCACTGGTGGATGCAGGTGCCCCTCCTTATAGTTGGCCCCCCCAGTCAGTTTTCAGTCATGCCACCTTGCGTTTCAAACCGACTGATTCCACACCATGGAGGGGGGATGATTATTTTCAAGCCCAGGGTGGTGTAAGCGGCTCGAATATCCCATTAGCCAGGGAGCTGTACGCAACCCGGGGTCCACGCCCATGCGTCGACTGGACTCCTTCCCCACCATGAAGGGGAGGAAGTCGTCCTCATCGCTATAGCGATCCGAGTGACTATGGTGTTTTGGATGACTCGGACGACCCGTGGTCATACCGACACCAACGCTTGCATATCCGACAACTCGAGTCCCTCGCAGGGGACATAGAACGCTTTGACCCAAATAATCGAGATTCAAACATCGACAATTATCTTAGGGAAATTGAGCACTGCCTGACTGATTTGCCTTATGCTTCGTCATGTGAAAAACTCAAGCTCATATGGAAGACCACGGTAAGGAGTGTCCATGCGTTCATGGAAATGCTACCGACTGGTACACAAAACCGCTACTCAGCTCTGTGTAAAGCCCTACGCAAGGAATATTCGCTGTATATCGACGAAGCCTCCGCTACCATAGCTGCTTTCCCCATCACCCAGAAGAGGCACAAGCCTCTGTGTGAGTATTATAGACGCCTGAGAGCCACGTACTTCCAAGGAAGTAACGCACCAGGTCTGGAGGAGGAACGAGCTTTCAAGTCTCTTTTCCTTCATAACCTCCACGAGTGCGTGCGATATGACGTCACGATGCACTGCAGAATGGGCAACCCCACCATGCAGGAAATCAGAAGATATGCGCAACTGGCATGGGAGACACGCGTGCGCCCTGCCCGAGGTCACGAAGGTGATGCCAGAGCCCTGGGGATCCAAGCCTCAGAATATGCAGACCTAGCGCTTGAAGGCAACAAAATGCCTCGCGTTAAGGTGAATGCTAGAACTGGAACGCAGAGACGCCGATCACCCCGCCAGCAGGGTAGGCAACAGAACCAGGGGGTGGTAACCAGACACACCCCCAGGGTCATGGCAGGCCTAAACAACAAAACGTTCGCCAGCAGAAAGAAAAGGTGTGGTTCAAATGAAAACCCAAACAAGAAGGTGAGTGGGTAGAAAAGGTTTCAAATCCCCTCAGAGAACAAGATTTGAGAAAAGAAATGGAGGACATAAGGAGATGCTTGACTGAGTTAGTAACTAAGCTTGACGTGCTCCGTTGTTCACCAGGTCCGTTGACTTCCTCAAAGGAACACGGCACTGAAACCACGTCAGTATGACTAGACAATGTACCCCCTTCCCGTTAACGCCAAAGTTTACTTTGTAGGTCGGGAAAAGGGGAACAGTGTCCAAGTTGCTCCCCAAAACAGTCACTCCTAACATGCCACACCCTCCTTTTCTGACCTTCTTGGGCGATCTGTACCGTAAGGGCAATGCCTGACACATGGGTCATTCAACTCCCACGCACTACTCAACACCGGTTCCGAAATAAGTCTAATGGGTTCCAACACCTTCGCAGAGGTGGCTAGAGCAAAGCTCTCCCTTGGCAAACCGTTATGGACAGAGACCTGCAACGTAAGCATCACAAGCTACACGCAAGTTAGGTCGTCTATCATAAAACGGGCCTGGTTTGACACCTTTCAAGGGATGATGCTAATAGACCCTGTTTACATATGTCCCATTAGTATGGAACCACTGTTAGTTGGCCAGGACCTACTGAACTGATTGGCTCTGCTCATTGACTGCCGTCGAGGACACATGGGCTCAGGTTGACATACCGAGACCACTTGGTCCAGAAAACAGTTCGCCAGCTTCAGATGCACGTCGCCATCGTCCAAAAATCCAGCAGAGACGACGACTCCAATAAGAACAATTACAGGGCCTGGGTAAAACCCTTCAGGGTACTATAGTCACTGTAAATTTGCACTCCGTTCTTATCAATAACACTTTGCACGCTTTAGGGACTTTGTCAGAGAAAACAACTTATGCGTGTATCGTTAGAGATCTAATGCAGGACCTCAAGGAAATTAGCTACTCAGTCAACAGTCTAAGTGGTGGAAGGATTCCAGCTTACCTGGTCTCCCTAGACCTTGTCGAACAAATCCTTAGATCTGCTACTATCTCCATTGTGCAACCTTCACAGATACACCTGGCATATAGTTTTGGCATTGAAATTCCAATCCATGTAAATCCTCAGAACCTCAAAATAGGATTTATCCTCAATCTACCGTCATAGGCAGAATATATATATAGACTAAAATCTGTATTTAATGTTGGTTTTCAGAGAGGTAATGCACACATTCACCTCAAAACACCACCAACACTCGCCTACCATGATGAGGACCCCTCGCTCTACCTTATCCCTAACCTAAACATGTGTACCAAGACAAAGTACATTCATTGGGTTTGTCAAAACGCAACCCCTTTGTTAGAGAGGTGACTAACTACCTCCCTGAACAAGTGTCATGGTAGCATGTCCATCAAAGATGAAGGAACAGAGACAAAGGTAGAGTGAGCAGGCAATTGCTGGCTCGTTAACACACCAGCCACCGAAGTCCCAATGTCATACAACAGCCATGATACAGCCACTAAACTAAGGCTACAAAACCAAATGGTGTTCTTAATGGTTCCCCAAGGAGCCACCGTGCACATTGACAATATTGTCCTCCATTATCTCAACGTCGACAAACATGACGCAGAAATTGAGATCATGGACGCATTTAGAGGTCACAGCCTCACTGTTGATGACACCCTTCAACAGCAGCTTCAGGCTGAAGGGATGAAATTAGTGAAGTTCAGTCTCAAACCGACTGGCTTGACCACTATATTTCCTAGTCACATAAGCAGATCGTCATCTTACCAAGAACACCCTATCAGTTTGGTTGCCCTCTGACTCCACCTTAGTGGTTGGATCATCATCGCAATTATTGCACACGCCATGTAAAGGTACATTCAACACCTACAGGCCAGACTGGACTCACTTCTCATATAGCCGCGTTTTACACACCAGTCTGAGCCCATCCCACAGGTTAACCCCATCATTTCCAAGGATAAGACTTTTAACCTTTAACCCTCCTTTCCTCTAACATTTTGTTCCTAGTAACCAATGTCAGGTTCTACTTTGATTTTGTGTTATGGCCAAAGAACAACAAAGGATTGCGTTATGGTTAATGCTGTGCCTTCCAATAACTTGAAATGTTTATGTGTGATGAATATAGTTTTAGATTTAGCTAGAAGTTCTATGCCCAGATGTGCCTCAATCTCTGTCCAGACGATAAAGCCTCTGTGAACTCTAATGAACTGTATAGACTGTGCAACCATTTTCTTTCCTATCAGGAATACATGGATGGCGTAACCCACAGGTTACTGTGAACCGACAAGAACTGTTCGGCCCTTCAGTTGCTCTAAAGATGCTGGACAACAACCAGCTCTTCAGACCAAAGGGGGGAATGTTGGGCCTCATGTATTCAGATAGAAGACAAAGGCAGGCCTAACACAGTCGTAAAAACCTAAGTCAAGCCCCCACATTCCAAGTCATAAATTATACTGATAAAAATCACGCCAAAATCAAACAAAGGGAGTCCAAAACAGACTACAAATCCCATGAAGCCTTGCTCACTAAAGGATTGAACTCTCAACTCCTATTGGATGAGGCACACAACAGAACGCACTTCAAACCATGACACCATCAGGAGTAGAAATACCTCTGAAATGCTTCCGGGATTTGCTTCCAGCAACTTTGTTTGCAGTGTGTAGATGCAGCTCATCGCTGCACTCAGGTGCAACCTCGTGGCACAAGGAAGTAACGTCCAACTTGAAACTGTGGCCATACAATCTCCATCTCGCTGGACGAGTTGAGATTACTCTGTGTTAAACCGAACACTCTAACGGATCTGAAGGAGACCGCCGAGCAGTCTGCATCTTCATCCATTTGCCTGCAGAAGTGAAGAGATTAAAGATTTCTCTTCCATCTTCAATGAAGTCGACATTTCTGAAGTTCTCCGCCAGCCCGCCGAGAATCAACAGCCGTGCCCGCCAACAGAGCAAGGAAACGGCCTCCCATTATCACACAAGCCACAAAGAACCGGGTCGGAGTTGAAGGAGGATGGGACAAATATTCTACCTGTGTCCTCATGCGATTCAAGTAAGAGGTTTATGTCTGGGCAGAGATAGAATATTATAGTGTGTTATTCTTGTGTTTCAAGGTTTTCTTTTGCTTGTACAGTTTACGGACCGCCATGTCCACTCATTATTAATACTCAGGGTATTAATTATCACGAATTTGTTTTGCTGTATTGTGGTCCAACCAGATTGGACTGTTGTGCATTTTCGCCATTGCGGGTGAAACCGGCAAACTGAGTTATCCATTAAAGTGTCAAAGAACGCGGGACTTTTACGAGCCGTCCACGTGTCTCTGAGTGATAAACTAACAGCTGCTTTCTCTCCCACAATCGCAAAATCGGCTTTAGGGCCGTCACTTAATTCTCTCTCTCTCTCTCTCTCTCGTACTAACCACACACACACACACACACACACACACCTTATGTGTTATAGGATTATTTTTATTTCCATATCTAATCATATCACTGTTTAGTTTGTAGTTGTAAGTCAGAAGTTTATTGACTGCATTGTATTAATTATTAATTGATATTACTGCATAAATAAACTTTGTTTATATTACAAAGAGAAGTGTTTTGGTTTGTTTTGCATACACCTGTGTCATGCTGACGGGTTGTCAGTGCTCGGATTCAAGCCTTCATTCATTGTATTTTTTTCCGAAAATCGATATTCTTCAGATGTCGATTTCCCTAAGAAAACAATCTAATATTGAGACTGTTTTACTATCTGGTTATTAGTCCCTGATTCCAGGGTGGTGCCCCGTCAATGTTAATCCTTATTAATATTCTATTGATTTTTAATAATTGATAATTATCTTTGATGATTGTTGAATTTGAATGATCAATAAGCTAGTGTTAATTTTAATTAATGTTTCATCGATGTTAACAATTAACAATTATCTTTGATAATTGTTGATTTAAAGGATAAAAAAGCTAACATTGATTCTCATCAATGTTCTATTGATTTTAATAATTAATAATTATCTTTGATAATTATTAATTATTGCTAATAACCAAACCCTCTCCTAAACGTAGCACACTACATTTACTGGAGCCCCATATGAGGTTTTAATGAGTTAATATTAAAATTAATTAATTGAATCTAATTAATAACTAAAGAAATAATTATTAATTATTTCTGATAGTAACACTGATCTAAACAACCAGTAAAACCCTACAAATGAAACAAAAAACATTCTATAACTGAAGAGTGGTATTCAACTTTTGACCTGAGACACTCAGAGGAGTGAAACAGGGAAACCTTTCCACATGATTTCTGTTACTGACACACACACACACACTATGAAATCAGGAACTGAGTACTAGCTGTGAAATGTCAGTTTGCTTAAATATAGATCAGCTAATAACTAAAAGGTCAACTTTTCTCACTTAAAACATTTTTTTTTAAGTGTGTAATTATAAAACAAATGTTGAAGGGGAAAAAACAAATGCCAAAAAGCACTGCTGTAAAATTACTATACCATTGGTCATGTACGGACATTTTATGTAAGAATAACTAAACCACACCTTGCAGGAAATAAAGGTAGCATGCAGAACAGTGCAGTGTAATAATGGTAGATTAAGAGAAACTTACCATAAAATGCTTTCTTCTGACATTTAATAATGCTCTTATTTTACAGTCACGCATTCTGAACAGGGTTTGCATGTTTTGCATACTGCTGACAGTAGTACTGCACTGTGTATTTGAATAAGCTGCATTCACATCATGCTTAAGTTTCAACAGTTGTACTACTAGTTGTGTGGCACTGCATTATTCATCGGCAGCATCTCTCTCGCTGTATTTTTATTAAATGTTTAGTTTTTAAATTTGCTCATGATCGCTGTTTAACTGTAAACAGCAGCTAGTGCACACAGGATATTGACATGACCAGTGCAGTGGCTTATGGGTAAGGCTACGATTCTGTCATGGAAGTCGCGTATTCCATGATTAAGAGATGTCCGTGACTTCATGAAAATTCCCTTTAGTGTAACATTTTCAAAAAAGTATGCGATGTGCTAAAAATACAGCTGCATAGCATGGTGTTGCAGACAGCCATACACTAAGCACATAGCAGACACTTGTAGCGGTGTAGCTCAGACAATTCAGTTTGTTGTAATTGAGCAGTTAAGAGTGAAGGCTTACATCGAAGAGAGAGTGAACTGTAAAAATGGCGACATCAAGTGCATCAGTGAGCAAAGTGGCAAACATCACTGTTAAGCAGAAAACGTCATGGTTACTGGTGTAACCTCCGTTTCCTGATGGAGGGAACGACACGTTGTGTCGATGTAGTGACACTAGGGGTCACTCTTGGGAGCCCGAGACACCTCTGGTCTTTGATAAAAGGCCAATGAAACTTGGCGAGTGGTATTTGCATGCCACTCCCCTGGACATATGGGTATAAAAGGAGCTGGTATGCAACCACTCATTCAGGTTTTACGCTGAGGAGCCGATATAAGGTCCGGCCATTTCAGCGGGTAGTTCTGCGTTGTGGCAGGAGGGACACATCGTCTCGTTCCCTCCATCAGGGAATGGAGGTTACACCAGTAACCATGACGTTCCCTATCTGTCACTCATTCGACATTGTGTTGATGTAGTGACACTAGGGGTCGCTATACGAAACGCCACAACTGGCTGAACTGTGTTACGTGAACTGGCGGTGTGTGGTGGGCAGACTGCTGTGTGCCTCATAGCCAGCACACCAGGTCGACACGTAACCTCCCCCAACATAGTTATGAGTGTCGAATGGCCCTTTTTGGGGACAAGTCGACTACCCAAAGATAGAGACAGGCTTAACCCAGTCGTGGCCTCTTTTCCCCTTCCCTTTTTCCACTCCCTAAAAAAGAAGGAGGATTATCCGACTGGGCCGCCAGGTGCAGTCGGGGGGTGTCCCTCCCAAGGAGAAGACACCGCAGAGACCACACCTCGCCCAAAGAGAGGGGGGGATATTTAAGTGGGAGAATACATCACACAGTCTTTCCAACCATGTGGAGAGCCTTCAAGGTAGATCCTGCCCAATGGGGGAGGAGTTACTACAAACATGGAGACTGGGACAGAGGGGCTCTGCCCAAGTAAGATGCAGTTTGCCAGCAGGGAAATGAACTAGCAGAAGATATAGATCGCATGGGGTTAGCCTTACAGGGAACCACCACATGCGGAGCACCTACCCCAGAACAGGGCTCTTAGTGTCTGTACTGGGCCAGCAGCAAGTCCCTCAGAAAACTCGACTGCCACAGGGCTCGGAGGAAGTCAACCAGGGAACAAAGTTTGTGAACACTACTGGGAATTAATGGCGCACGTCTTCAGCTCCAAGGGAGGTGGAAGGCGCTATGTGCAAGCGATACACCCGGCCAGCTATCCTGGAATTATCCGCTTGTGTTGCGTGCCACTACTATCTGGGACGAAACCGGTTCCACCCGGAGGTTGTAGAACCTTGCACAGGTGTTGGGTGTTGCCCAGCCCGCTGCTCTGCAAATGTCTGTTAGAGAGGCACCCCTGGCCAGGGCCCAGGGAGCCGCTACACCCCTGGTAGAATGGGCTGGTAGCCCTACCTGGGGCGGCATGTCCTAGGCGACATATGCCATAGTTATGGCATCAATGAGCCAGTGGGGGATCCTCTGCTTGGAGACAGCGCTTCCTTTCCGCTCTGCACCAAAGCAGACAAAGAGCTGCTCAGAGATTCTAAAGCTCTGCGTGCAATCCAAATAGATGCGTAAAGCGCACACCGGACACAGCGACGACAGGGCTGGGTCTGCCTCCTCCTGGGGCAGTGCTTGCAGGTTCACCACCTGGTCCCTAAAGGGGTGGTGGGAACCTTGGGCACATAGCCCGGTCAGGGTCTCAGGATCATGTGAGAGTAACCTGGATCAAACTCCAGGCATGTTTCGCTGACAGAGAATGCTTGCAGGTCACCTACCCTCTTGATGGAAGTGAGCGCAGTCAGGAGGGCAGTCTTCAAGGAGAGTGCCTTAAGCTCGGCTGACTGCAAAGTATCAAAGGGTGTTCTTTGTAGACCCTGAAGAAAAACAGATGTCCGATGAGGGAACGAGGTGTGGTCTGGAGGGATTCAGCCTCCTGGTGCCTCTTAGGAACCTGATGATCAGGTCATGCTTCCCTAAGGACTTACCGTCGACTGTGTCGTGGTGTGCTGCTATGGCGGCAATGTACACCTTCAAGGTGGAAGGGGACAGCCTCCCTTCCAACCTCTCCTGCAGGAAGGAAAGCACTGATCTGACTGCGCCTCTCTGGGGGTCTTCCCGACGGGAAGAACACCACTTAGCGAACAGACACCACTTAAAGGCACACAGGTGCCTCATAGAGGGGGCCCTAGCCTGAGTGATTGTGTCCACCACCACAGATGGTAGACTGCTTTGGTCTTCCGCATCCCATCCAGGGGCCAGACATGGAGATTCCAGAGGTCTGGGCACGGGTGCCAGATGGTGCCCCGTCCCTGAGAAAGAAGGTCCTTCCTCAGGGGAATTCACCAGGGGGAGCTATCGCGAGGAGCGTGAGGTCCGAGCACCAGATCTGGGTGGGCCAGTAGGGTGCTACCAGGACGACCTGCTCCTCGTCCTCCCTGACCTTGCACAGGGTCTGTTCAAGCAGGATCACTGGGGGAAATGCGTATTTGCGCATGCTAGGGGGCCAGCTGTGTGCCAGCGCATCTGTGCCGAGGGGGCCTCGGTCAGGGCGTACCAGAGCGGGCAGTGGGGAGGATTCTTGGGAGGCGAACAGGTGCACCTGTGCCTGTTGAATCGACTCCAAATCAGCTGGACCACCTGAGGGTGGAGTCTCCACTCTCCCCTGAGGGCAACCTGTCATGACAGCGCGTCCGCTGTAGTGTTGAGGTTGCCCGGGATGTGAGTTGCTTGCAGCGACTTGAAGTGCTGCTGACTCCAGAGGAGGAGACGGTGGGCGAGTTGTGACATACAATGAGAGTGCAAACTGCCTTGGTGGTTGACATATGCTACCATTGTCATGTTGTCTGTCTGAACTAACACGTGCTTACCCTGGATCAACGGCCGAAACCTCCGCAGGGCGAGCAGAATTGCCAACAACTCGAGGCAGTTGATGTGCCAATGCAGTCGCAGACCTGTCCAGAGGCCGGCGGCTGTGTGCCCATTGCAAACAGCACACCAGCCCGTTTTGGAGACGTCTGTCATGACCACGATGGTCCTGGAACACCTGCCCGTAGAAACGAGAGGTCGGTCCAAGGGCTGAAAAGATGGTGACAGACCGGCGTGATGACTACAGGATGTGTCCCGTGGCGCCATGCCCATCTCGGGACTCGAGTCTGGAGCCAGTGCTGAAGCGGCCTCATATGCATCAACCCGAGTGGGGTGGCCACCGCCAAGGATGCCATATGCCCCAGGAGCCTCTGAGAAAGTTTCAGTGGAACCACTGTTTTCTGTTTGAATGCCTTCAAACAGGCCAGCACCGACTGGGCGCGCTCGTTCGTAAGGTGCGCCATCATGGAGACTGAGTCCAACTTCAAACCGAGAAAAGAAATGCTCTGACCGGGAGGAGCTTGCTCTTTTCCTAGCTGACCCGAAGCCCTAGTTGGCTGAGGTGTGAGAGCACCAGGTCTCTGTGTGCGCACAACATGTATCGAGAATGAGCTAGGATTAGCCAGTCGTCGAGATAGTTGAGAACGCGAATGCCCACCTCCCTTAACAGGGCAAGGGCAGCCTCTGCGACCTTCGTAAAGACGCAAGGAGACAGAGACAGGCCGAAAGGGAAGACTTTGTACTGATACGCCTGACTCTCGGACGCAAACCGCAGGAAGGGTCTGTGTCGAGAAATGATCGAGACGTGGAAGTACGCATCCTTCATGTCTACCGCCGCGAACCAATCTTGATGCCGGACGCTCGCCAGAATGCATTTTCGTGTCAGCATCTTGAACGGGAGTCTGTGTAAAGCCTAGTTCAGAACTCACAGGTCCAAGATTGGCCGCAACCCACCGCCTTTTTTCGGTACGATGAAGTAGAGGCTGAAAAACCCCTTCTTCATCTCGGCTGGAGGGACAGGTTCTATCGTGCCTTTCCGTAGGAGGGTAGCGATCTCCGCGCAAGTTAGCAGCGTTTTCGTCTTTCACCATCGAGTCGGACGGTCCGGACCAGCCCTCGCGACGGATTGGAAAGCGCAAGCCATGCGTCCAAGTTCCGCGCAAGGGGGACCAAAGGGCCAACGTCATTGGACGTACCGGCAGGTTGGGCCTTGTTGCGGGGGGAGCTCGAGGTGCCACACCACGTCGTGGCCATGCTGAGTCTAAGGACATTGAAGCACTTACCTGGCTCCTTGTGACCACCCCCAGAACAGCCTGGGACGCGGGAGGAAGAGGCCTGTCCTCGTGACCCATGGAGATTGTCACATCGGGGGTGGATGTGTGCCACAGCTGGGCACTCAGGGGCGGGAGACTGCCGCTGGAGCGCCAAACCTGCCAAATAGAGTGGTGGACGGCGGTCGTGATGACGGCCGTGCACACCGGATACGTGACCCAGAGAACAAGGAAACCGCTTTTGCTGAGCTCTTGAGTACTGCAGCCACTTGGGCATGCAGTGCAATTAAATGCAAAAGGTAACAAAAAGATGGAGATCTGCTTACCAGCTCCAGAGCAGCGGGTTTCGTTGTCCCTGGGTCGCCAATTTCAAGGGCGCTTTGAATCCTTTCACGGGTTCTGGGTGGCCACGAGACGGGTGGCGTCTGCTTCCTGCAGGCGGGCTGCGGAGGAGCCGATGCATTCACCGCAGGTGAACGCCCTTGGCAATGAGTAGACGGGGTGCGGAATCTTGAGCCGCACCGGGGCAGGTTATGCTGGCTAGCATCAATCTACTGCTCTACCATCGAAAACTGCTGGGAAAAGTCCTTGACGGTATCGCTGAATAGGCCCGCCTGGGAAATGGGGGCAGCAAGGAATCGTGTCTTGTCAGCCTCACCCATCTCGACCAGATTTAGCCAAAAGTGGCGCTCCTGGACCACTAGTGTGGCCATCGTCCGCCCGAGAGACCGCGCCGTGACCTCCGTTGCTCGGAGAGCGAGGTCGGTCGCCGAGTGCAGTTCCTGAATCAATCCAGGGGCGGAACTACCCTCGTGCAGTTCCTTTAGCGCCTTGGTGGACTTGCAGGAGAGCCATGGCATGCAGGGCAGAGGTGGCTTGTCCAGAGGCACCGTAGGCCTTGGCCATCAGAGACGACGTAAACCTACAGACCTTGGACGGGGGCTTTGGGCACCCGCGCCAGGTGGCGACGCTCTGTGGGCATAGGTGCACCGCGAGCGCCTTTATCCTCCAGGGGATTGCCGAATAGCCCTTGGCCGCCCCTCCATCGAGGGTAGTGAGGGCGGGGAAGCTGAAAAGATCGGGACCGGGCAGTAAAAAGTGCCTCCCGCGACCTTGTCAGCTCTTCATGCACTTCCGGGAAGAAAGGAACGGGGGCGGGGCGTGGCTTTGAGCGGTGCCGCAAGCCCAGGAACCAATCACCGAGCCATGAGGGTTCAGGGAAGAGCAGTGAGTTCCACTCTAGCCGACGCTTGCGGCTGCCCGGGAAAGCATGTCGTCATCTCCGCGTCAGCCTGTGACTGGGCAATCGACCCCGAAGGGAGGAGCCCGGCTGAGGCTTCCGACTGGACGAGCCCACTCTCCGATGCTGCGCTTGAGAGCTCATCACTTTTGCGGGCTCCGAATAAGAGGATGAACTCGCCGTGAGACGAGCCGGCAGACTCATCCAGAAGCCCGATCAGGGCAGACGAGCATGCTGGGGAATGGGAGGTCCACGGGGGGATACCTGGTGGAGGCGGTCCCATTGGGGTCCCCAAATCGCCCCCAGTGCTAGCCGCGCTGGCCTCATACCCGTGGGTAAAAGGACCGAGGTGGGAGCCTCTGGGGTGGCTTGCTTTCTTATGAAGGCGAGCCGTGACCGCAACGTTGCCATGGACATATTCTGGCAATGAGAACATGACCATCCACCATTGTCACGCTTTGAGTGATTTATGGCTCTAAAGCCTCGCCCCTTTTCCCACGCTTTTGAGTGATTTATGACCCCGTCCCTTTTTTTCGGACATCCGTCAAAAATAGTCCTCCCCTAAAAAAAGGCGCCTGTTGTACCTTTAGTTTATAGACTATTACAAAGAAAAGACAGAATGAAAGAAAGAAAGAAAGAAGAGAAAACAAGTTGTATTGTAGTGCTATATATATATATTTAAAAATAAAAATATTCCAATTACTGTCGACAGGATTCGAACCTGTGAGGTTTGGTCACGCATTAGATCTTAAGTCTAATGACATGTTTTTGTATTTGAAACAAAACTCCTATTTTTGGGGTGTTTATAAAATAACATATGAAAATGTAATTTAGAAAAATGTTAGCCAGTGGAGGACTTCGACCCCCCACATCCTCATTGTGGAGAGTGGGTAGAGCACTGGCATGTTTGGACATGTTGTAGGGTATGATGCTATCTAAGGGAAGGGGCGTGTTTCAGGTTTCTAATAAAAAGGAGTTTCTTATTCAAGGTTCATACTGCTTAAAAGAGAAGAATTGGCAGCATAGCTTCTGCAGCATTTGGATATATTTCAGACAGCTCTCGCGACGTGTGGTTTGACTTTAAGTTCCTGAGAATAGGGATGCTGAAGATCCAGAGGCGCCGTGGCAATGGTGTGAATCTGAAAAATTGTGTTTTCTACCTTCTTACGATCTGCCTTCCTACCACCCCTCCTGCGGAGCCGGAGGTTCCAAACGAACCTGTCTTTATACCATTGTCTCATGCTCTTCCTACAGAACCCCCGGAGGATCATGATGACCCCGACAGCCTTTACGGAGTGACCTTCACAAGAATCCTCAAGATTGCCAAGGCCTTCTGGCCTCTCTGCTGGGAGTGATCATAGACCGGGATCTGCAGAAAAATTGTGCCAGTTGCGCTGTGGACCACCCCAGCCAAAGATGTCATAGCTGTCCCTTTGAAGTGGACTACGGTTGTTTCAGCAGGAGGTTTGAAGAAATAATAGCTAAAATACACGTACCTTGGTTAAAGATTCTGGTTTCTAAGACTCTTCATCTACTCGATTTTTTTCCTACCTCTGGAGAAAGATTCAGAAGCTGGTTGAGGATTGTTTAATTGAACTGAGACCTGAACCATACATAAAAGAAAAGCTCAAGCAGCTGCAACAGGACCTGGACGAAAGGACTCAAGAAGTGGTTAACAAGATAACTAGATCTTTCTATCACAGAAACTTTACAGAACCCCAGGCTCCTCTGACTTATTATGTTGCTTTTGACTTTGAAGATGGGGAACCGCATGACTCGAGACTGAATGCAGAGTTGAGTTGAAGGGCCTTCTGTTTTAACTCGTAGTTGACAAATTGGCTTGCCGGGCCCACTTTAAAAACCCTTTGTCTCTCGATGCAAAACCTTTCACTGAGCTAAAAGGAGCTACGCTTGAAATGCACACCTTTGGTGGATCCTAAATATTGGGGTGAAATGATTGCTGATTCTGTAAAATGTGAAGAACCTTTAAATGTTTTTCTAACGTCGCTGATCCCTGAAATGTTTTACACTGTGTACCCCTGTAAATGGGAGTATTTACTTGTGTTGTATACATACATGTCTGAAGCCTGTCTTTATCATCTCGTCAATGGTCTGAATACAGATATCTCTAGAGCTGTAAAAGATACTGTATCTTTTTAATGCATTACTATGAAAGGCAATGTCGCCTGTTTATGCATTGTTTAAAGTATCCAATTATAATTGTTAATCTGTAAACTGGATGAATAAACCCTTTTGTACTTTACAATCGCCGCATTTGGTTGACTTTATTTCTGAAGGGATGACTCTTGAGCAAATGAAATGAATTTACTATGATGTTTCAAATCCAGGGGGTTTGGAGGTCGACAGTCTCTACAGAGAGTTCTTAGGGAGGAGGGGTGTAGGGTTAGTGATAAGGATTTAGCTGAATGGTTATCTGAACAAGACAATTACACCTCTAGAATAAACTTTAAAAGAAACTGCGTATTTTTATCTAATATTGACAATCAATGGCAGGCTGATTTAGTAGATACAGTATGTCTAGTCTGTCAAAGAAAAATAACAGCAACATGTTTGTTAACATGCATAGATGTTTTATCCAAATTTGCATAGGTTCAACCTCTAAAAAACAAAACAGCGGGGTGTGTGACAAAGGCTTTCAAGAAAAACCTTAAAAGCGGTCATTCACCCAAAAAGTTGCAAAATGATAAAGGTCAAGAATTTTTAAAACATTCCTTTTCAAAACTTGTTAAAAAATATAGTGCACTATAACAACTGGTAATGAATTAAAAGCCTCTGTTGTTGAAAGGTATAATAGGACTCTAAAGACAAAAATGTGGAAATATTTTACAGCCTTCAACACTCATAGAATATAGCCATAGAAACTGGCATGGCGTAAAAATGAAAGAAACAAAGAAACAAACAAATCATAAGTATTTAGATAAGCTAAAAGAAATTGTTCGCACTTATAATAATTCTTACCATAGAAGTATTAAAATGAAACCTTCGGAAGTTAATGAAGACAGTTCCTTTAAAGTTTAAGAATCTATATACTCAGGAATTTCCATACAAACCACGTAAATTAAAGTTTCAGATTGGAGATGCTGTTAGAGTATCAAAACCTAGGACCCCCTTTATAAAAGGTTATGAGCAGACATACACGGATGACATTTTTAATACAAACAATTGCCTAGGAAACCCCCTGTATACAGGCTGAAGGATTACGATGGAGAGAAAATAAATGGGACCTTCTACGAGTTTGAATTACAGAAGATAAAGGGGTCGGTAGAGAAAATCTTAGCCAAGAAAAAAGAAAAAGGTAAAAGGTATTGTCTTATAAAGTGGCGGGGTTTGCTGGACAAATTTAATGGCTGGATCGAGGCAAAGCAGTTGCAGAATATTAAGGGGACTCCATCAATGTAGATTTCATTACACCAAGGCTCCTGACAAGATGGCTCAAACCTCCTTTTATGTGACTCTACCCAGTAACGCCTCAAAGCATATAGCTGGGGGGCCTGGGTAGCTCAGTGGTAAAAGACGCTGGCTACCACACATGGAGTTCACTAGTTCAAATCCCAGGGCATGCTGAGTGACTCCAGCCAGGTCTCCTAAGTAACCAAATTGGCCTGGTTGCTAGGGAGGGTAGAGTCACATGGGGTAACCTCCTTGTGGTCGCTATAATGTGGTTTGTTCTTGGTGGGGCGCATGGTGAGTTGAGCACAGATGCCACAGTGGATGGCATGAAACCTCCACACGCTATGTCTCTGTGGCAACGCGCTCAACAAGCCAAGTGATAAGATGCATGGGTTTATGGTCTCAGATGCAGAGGCAACTGGGATTCATCCACCGCCACCCAGATTGAGGCAAATCACTATGCGACCACAAGGACTTAAAAAGCACACTGGGAATTGGGCATTACAAATTGGGTGAAAAAACAAACAAACACTATAGCCAATTTTACTATATGGTTATCCAAACCTGTGAATCTACAAGGAAAATGGGAAGTTGGATTAGCAGAGATCCAATACCCTTATACGTGGGAAAATATAAGTGATGCAGAGAATAGATTTTTTACCCGTAATATAGATACGTATGTTAAAACAGTATTTAAAATAGCCGCCAGTTATTATGATTCTGTAAAGGAATTAATAAATGCTATGAATAATGCTTTTCAAGATAGATTGATCGACATAGAGTTATTATACAAATCTGTAGAAAGAAAAGTTTATATACATGGAGATGCCAAATTGTACCTGTATACAGAGGGTCAATTAGGAAGGATCTTGGGGTTCTATGAAGCCGCCACTGATAAAGCATATAAGAGGGAGTTTTATCCTGCAGACATTAGAGCAGGATTTTACACTTTGTATGTGTACACTGACATAATAACCCATCAAGCAGTGGGGGATAGCTGTATCCACCTTCTAAGATGTGTTCCTATTAATGGATCCCCCAATGAAATAGTAACAATAACTTATGACTGACCTCATTAATGTAGCTGTCAGTAAGAATACTTTTGACACTATAAATTTGCAACTTAAGATGGATCAAAACAGTCTTGTTCCATTTCGTTTTGGGAAGGTCATAGTGAAGGTCCACTTCAGACCTGTTAAACAGTCTCTTTATATATGATTGAAAAGAGTATAAAAATTTGGGTCTAAGGAGATTCTAACCTGTATATACAATATTATACAAATCAAGCTGGAAATGGGATGCCAGGGTTTACTGGGGCTCCGGTAATGTACGGGGCAGAGATCGGGGGCATATTCAGAGGGCTTTTTAGAAAAGCTATACCTTTACTTAGAAGAAGTTTTGATAAAGCTAAACCTCATTGTGGAAGCGGGGGCATGGTCAAGCATCTCTCCGGAGAGAGAGAAAGCGGTAAGGGCGCTTACACCTGAGCTAAATTATGTCTAACACCTGTCTCTAATTTCAGTGAGCACGGGGAGAGCGGCATAAATAGGGCCACGCAGCACTCAGACGAGAGAGAGAGCCTGGGCATGGACGATGAAGTTATAAGTTGTTAAAATTGCAAAGCTGAGAGTTTATTGTGTAAGCTAGTTTGTGGATATTTTTTAGACTGTGTTTTCCAACAACATAAAGCCCTGCGAGTGTGTATGTGCTGCAGTAAGAAAAATAAAAACGCCGGCAGGCGATTCAAGCCAGTACAAATGTCATCTTTTAGAAGCCTCTCTTTATGTCAAGAAAGTTAAAGTGTCTCCGGATGTGAAAATAGGACATGCTCAGGCCTTGATGACTTCAAATGCTACATATCCTATTGAAAGTGTCGCAGTCAAGGTTTATAGTATCCCTAGAGGGCTCAGAATTAGTAATCAAGAAAACATGTTTCTGAGGCAACTGCCTAAATTTGTAGTCATAGGTTTAACAGATAACGATGCCTTTAGTGGTGATTATGTAAGAAATCCTTTAACTTTAAACATTTTGATGCCAATTTTATAGCAGTTGATGGAGAACAAATACCCTCAAAACCTTTTCAACCCAAATAAACTCTGTTAGGTAGTATTATAGTTTAATACAGGCCACTGGAAGACATCTGAAAGACAAACCTGATATGCTGTTGATTTAACCTCCAACCAAGAAGCAGGGGATCACTTTTCTCTAGTTAAAACAGGAAACATGCGTATTGAAATGCGCTATTCTGCCCCACTGCTGGACACTGTAAACCTACTCATCTATGCTGTGTAGGTTTCCCAACAAAGAGTTGTTCTCTTTGATTACTGATTGAATGAAATTGAGTGTGACCATGAATACTTTACAACTTACCTCAATACTAACTAGTAACCATTTTAAACAAAATAGTTTTTATGGGGTTTTAGCATGTGACCAACTGCCTAAGGGGAAAATAAATACAAATCCTGCTTTGATCACCATGAACACCCATCCTCAGAATTATCCAGGGGAACACTGGCTGGGACTTTATTTAAAAGATGGGAATGGTGAATTTTTTGACTCATACGGTTACCCCCCCGGATTTCGGCTATTTTCCTAAAACTATTCTGGAATTTTTATTCAAAAACTCTACACAGACTGTATTCAACAACCAACAGCTACAAGGACCAAAGTCCGCTACATATGGCCATCATTGTGTTTTTTTCTTATATCACCGTTCTAAAGGTCTTGCCTACCGTGTAATCCTGAAACTATATAGTGAAAATGTTGATAAAAATGATTATATGGTCTACATTTTCATTCAGAAAATATATCCCTCTAAATAAAAATACATGTGTGACGATGTATGTGTGCAGTGTGTAAATTCCTGCCAGGCTTTTAAAAGCAAAAATTTTAAATGTTAAATAAAAATGCTGTTTTAGATTAGATTAGATTAGATTCAACTTTATTGTCATTGTGCAGAGTACAGGTACAGAGCCAATGAAATGCAGTTAGCATCTAACCAGAGGTGCAAATAGCAATATGTATATGTAATATATATATATATATATAAATATATATGAGTATATACAATAAAGATTTTATGGATTGCAAAGTTATGAGGTAGAGAAGCAGAGACCAGCTCAATGCAAATGTCTATAAATACAGTACAAGGTGCAAATGAAGGAGTATAAACACTGAAGGTGCATTGTACAGAGTGAAGTATAAATATATATATATATATATATATATATATATATATATATATATATATATATATATATATATATTTGGTCAGAGACCATAACAGTGCAAGTGGCATCAAGAGGTAGAAATCATGTGAAAAGGAATGTGCAAGGGAATGTGCAAAAAAAAAAAAAAAAAAAAAATGTGTAGTCCGAGTGGGATGTAGTGTTCAGCGCCTGAGTTTAGAGTTCAGTAGGCTGACAGCTGAGGGAAAGAAACTGTTCCTGAGTGTGCTGGTGTGACAGCAAAGACTCCTATAGCATCTCCCAGATGGGAGAGGAGTAAACAGACCATGGTTGGGGTGAGAGGTGTCTTTGATAATGCTTCTCACCCTCCTTAGGCAGCATTTGTGGTGAATGTCTTTGATGGAGGGTAGCTGAACAACAGTGATGTATTGGGTAGTTTTCACCACCCTCTGGAGGGCCTTCTGGTCTGAGACAGTGCAGTTTTCATACCACACTGTGATGCAGTTTGTTAAGATACTTTCAATAGTGCAGCAGTAAAAGTTCAGCAGGATGTGGGGGGACAGGTGAGCTTTCCTTAGCTTCCTGAGGAAGTAAAGGCACTGTTGTGCCTTTTTGATCAGAGTGGAGGTGTTGTAGGTCCAGGAAAGATCCTCAGAGATATGGACACCCAGGAACTTGAAGCTAGTCACACGCACCACTTCGTCCCCATCGATGTACAGTTGTGCTCAAAAGTTTGCATACCCTTGGAGAATTGGTAATATATGTACCATTTTTAAAGAAAACATGAGTGAGCAGGCAAAAACATTTCTTTTATTTCTTATGGGATTCATATCAACTGTGGGTTATAATAGAATGGCACAATCATAAAACAAAACATGGCAACAAAGAAAAAAATTAAATGACCCCTGTTCAAAAGTCTGTATACCCTTAGTTCTTAATAATGTGTATTTCCCCCTTTAGCATCAATGAGAGCGTGCAGTCTTTTGTAATAGGTGTCTATGATGCCCCAAATTCTTGCAGGTGGTATAGCTGCCCGTTCATCTTGGCAAAATGCCTCCAGGTCATGCAAAGTCTTTGGTCGTCTTGCATGAACCCCACGTTTGAGATCTCCCCAGAGTGGCTCATTGATATTAAGGTCAGGAGACTGTGATGGCCACTCCAAAACCTTCACCTTTTTCTGATGTAACCACTGGAGGGTCAACTCGGCCTTGTGCTTAGGGTCATTGTCATGCTGGAATGTCCAAGAGTGTTCCATGCGCAGCTTTCGCGCAGAAGAATGCAAATTGTCTGCCAGTATTTTCTGATAACATGCTGCATTCATCTTGCCATCAATTTTCACAAGACTCCCTGTGCCTTTAGAGCTCACACACCCCTAAAACATCAGTGAGCCACCACCATGCTTCACAGTGGGGATGGTATTCTTTTCATTATAGGCCTTGTTGACCCCTCTCCAAACATAGTGCTTATGGTTGTGACCATAAAGCTCTATTTTGGTCTCGTCACTCCAAATTACAGTGTGCCAGAAGCTGAGGCGTGTCAAGGTGTTGTCGGGCATATTATAACCAGACTTTTTTGTGGCATTTGCACAGTAAAGGCTTCTTTCTGGCAACTTGACCATGCAGCTCATTTTTGTTCAAGTATCGTCATACTGTTCTCCTTGAAACAACCACACCGTCTTTTTCCAGAGCAGCCTGTATTTCTCCTGAGGTTACCTGTGGGTTTTTCTTTGTATCCCGAACAATTCTTCTGGCAGTTGTGGCTGAAATCTTTCTTGGTCTACCTGACCTTGACTTGGTATCAAGAGATCCCTGTATTTTCCACTTCTTAATAAGTGATTGAACAGTACTGACTGGCATTTTCAAGGCTTTGGATATCTTTTTATATCCTTTTCCATCTTTATAAAGTTCCATTACCTTGTTATGCAGGTCTTTTGACAGTTCTTTTCTGCTCCCCATGGCTCAGTATCTAGCCTGCTCAGTGCATCCACATGAGAGATAACAAACTCATTGACTATTTATACACAGACGCTAATTGCAATTTAAAAAGCCACAGGTGTGGGAAATTAACCTTTAATTGCCATTTAAACCTGTGTGTGTCACCTTGTGTGTCTGTAACATGGCCAAACATTCAAGGGTATGTAAATGTTTGATCAGGGCCATTTGGGTGATTTCTGTTATCATTATGATTTAAAAAGGAGCCAAACAACTATGTGATAATAAATGGCTTCATATGATCACTATCCTTAAATAAAAGACAGTTTTTTTGCATGATCAGTCATATTTTCAAAATCAATGCCAAAATTTCACAATTTCTGCCAGGGTATGAAAACTTTTGAGCACAGCTGTAGATGGGAGTGTATGTGTGGCCCTTCCTAGACCTCCGGTAGTCCACAATCAGCTCCTTGGTCCTCTGGGTGTTGAGTTTGAGATTGTTGTTGGCACACCACACTGCCAGGTGCTGTCCCTCTTCCCTGTAGGCCGTCTCATCGTCGCCGCTGATCAGGCCTACCACCGTGGTGTCATCTGCAAACTTGATTATGGAGTTGGAGCCATGCTCAGGTATGCAGTCGTGGGTGAAGAGGGAGTAGAGGATTGGACTCAGCGCACAGCCCTGTGGTGCGCCAGTGTTGAAGTGAGGGTGAAGGAGTTGTGGTTGCTGATCCTAACAGACTGTGGTCTGTTAGTGAAAAAGTCCAAGTCCAAAACTTGGAGATGATGGGAGTTTTGGTACTGGTACAATGGTGGCTGTTTTGAAGCAGGTGGGGATGATGGCCTGGGCCAAGAAGAGGTTGAAAATGTTGGTGAAGACGTCAGCCAGCTGTTCTGCGCAGGCCCTGAGCACTCGGCCAAGGATGCCATCAGGGCTAGCAGCTTTATGTGCATTCACTCTGCTCAGGGTGGAGCACACGTCTCTGGTAGAAAATATGAGCAGCAGATCATCAGGTGGGAGCTCAGCTTTTATGGGTGGTTCTGTGTTTCCACAATCAAAGCGAGCATAAAAGGTGTTCAGTTCATCTGGGAGGGTGGCATTAATGGTTGGAGGGGTGCTGTTCGCTGGTTTGTAATCTGTGAGGGCATGGATGCCTGTCCACATACGTCGGGGGTCGTTGTTCTTAAATTTGTCCTCAATCCACAGTTTGTAATTGTGTTTGGCTGCTTTAATTCCCCTCTTCAGATTGGCCCTGGATAAATTGTAGGCTTCCTGGTCACCAGATCTGAAAGCAGCATCACGTGCCTTCAGCAGGAGTCAGACTTCCTTGTTCATCCAGGGTTTCTGATTGGGGTATGTTTTAATTGTTTTATGGGTGGTTACCTTGTCAACACACCTGTTGATGTGCTGCAGAACAGAATTTGTGTAGATATTAATGTCCGTGTGTGAGTCCAGGTTGGCCTGAGAAGCAAACGCATTCCAGTCTGTGTTCTGGAACTCATGCTGCAGTGAAAAGTCTGCTCCTTCCAGCCATACTTTTACAGTCCTCACTGTGGGTTTCCCACGTTTGATGATGGGGGTGTATTTGGGGAGTAGGAACAGGTATAAGTGATCAGATTGTCCAACATGGGGGAGGGGGATGGCTTTGTAGGCATCAGAGATGTTTGTATAAACATGATCAAGAGTGTTGTCTCTTGTAGGGAAAGAAACGTTTTGATAAAATTTGGGGAGTGCTGTCCTCAAATTGGCATGATTGAAATCCCCAGCAATGATAAAAGCTCTGTCCGGATGCATTGTTTGCAGTTTACTAACAACAGAAGAGAGTTCCTTCATTGCTAGCTTAGCATTACCATCCGGGGGTACATATACTGCAGCGATTATAGTAAATGTAAATTCACAGGGCAGATAAAAGGGTCTGCACTTGATTAAGAGGTACTTAATATCAGCAGAACAGTGGGATTTGGTAATAAAAGCATCGGTGCACCAAGTTTTGTTTACATAGATGCAAACACCCCACCTTTGCTTTTACCAGAGTCCACAGCCGTTCTGTTAACTCTATAGATATTTTGCACCCATCCAGCTCAATCGCACTGGTTGGAATGGTGCTGTTGAGCCAAGTTTCCGTGAAAACCATAACTTGCAGTCCAAAAACATTTGCTGAGTAATTCGGAGCCGTAGTTTGTCGATCTTATTAGCCAGAGACCATACATTAGCGAGGAAGATGCTCGGAAGTGCTGGGTGATGTGGGTTGAGCTTTAGCTTAGCCTGCAGGCCGCCCGCTTACCCCGTCTTTGTTTACGCTCGCGGTGCCGGCGACGGGCACTTCCTGTCGGATTGGCAGGCTCACTCGAGTCCGGGGACCGGAGTAACTCTGGAGGTAGCAGATGGAGGTCTAATGTTGTATCCACTGCGGTGTTTGTGCAGCGAAGTTTGATGTCCAATAGTGTGTGACAGCTGTATGAAGTTAATGCGAAGTTGTGACGAACAACTGAGCTGAAAATAACTAGGTAAATAATAACTAATTTGCAAAAACTGGAGAGACGTTGAGCTTCGCGTTGTGCATGCACCGCCATCTTGGTTATCCAACAGCTACAAGGACCAAAGACCACTACATGTGGCCATCATCATGTTTTTTTCTTATATCACCATTCTAAAGGTCTTGCCTACTGTGTAATCCTGAAACTATATAGTGAAAAGTTTGATAAAAACAATTATATGTCTACAGTTTCATTAAAAAAATGTATCCCTCTAAATCAAAATATATGTATGTGTGCAGTGTGTAAATTCCTGCCAGGCTTTTAAAAGCAAATGTTTTAAATGTTAAATAAAAATGCTGTTTGAGACAATAAATCCTTAAACAATATATTTTTTATTGAATGTATGCATTTCACACATGCATATGTACATAAAAAGCAAACATTGAAAATACACAAGAAAAAAAAAAAAGATTTACAAATGAATAGTCTTCCCAGTCATTTTTTCTCTTTTTCCTCCTCCTTGAGCTCTTAAGAGGTGTAATTGTATAGGCCAGCACACGGCTGCAGGTCTGGGCATTAGGGATCACAGAATTAGGGATATTTATGCATGCTAGACCCTCTAGGAATTCATCCCAACCTGCTGGGGCCCTTCGATCTGTAACATTACTGACCCCGGTAGCTGTTTTAATTAAATCAACCATATGGGTTCCTCTCACCACATTACCCCTTAAAATAAACTCTCCTTGATCATTCCACGAAGTAGTACTAGATTGCTGGGTCATGGCCTGTAAAATAAATTCAGTATTCCTCTTAGATCTGTGAGGGACGCTTCTCATAACATAATCCTCTATCTGAGAAACTTTCTCTTGAGCGGTACTCTGTCCAGTCCCGGTTCTACAGGGGTGATTGAGGGTGCTAAGCACCCTCAAACGAATCTTAGAGCGCCCTCAATTGCAGACCAGGGCAAACTACTGCCCACGGGTCGATTTATCATGAACGTTTTTTATTCTATCTTTCATTTATCTGGCTTTTGGACCTATCGCACATCCACAAGCTTTTAATATGCTCAGGTTTGCCAGATAATAGACTCAACACCCCAATCAGAGATGTACATTTGCACAAATTGGAAATATTTCACCTTATGTCATACTTAATTTATGCAATCTGGCAACCATACATGCAGGAGTACATGCGCTTTCTCTCTGCAAAAACAAACAAACAACAACTTAGCGCTCAGTAATGCACATAGGGGACACGTGAGTAAACCAAGTGAGAGAGGAATAAATTAATTCTTTGTGTTATTTGTGAAATGCTGAAGTCCCTTACACCTGTATGTGAATGTTACTCAGTAATCATTTCTCAGTGTCATGCAGCCTGTTTTATTCAGTGGTGTGCTGAATGGGGTGCCAAATATTGACAAGACCCTCATCATGACCCATAAGCATGTAAACAGGTTGATAATGTTCTGAGAATAAAACAAGTAAACGGGTCCACTTTGCAGCCAACATTAATATAAGCTTTTAGAATCTCTTTCCCGAATATTTTATTTGACTTTTAAACCAGACTCCTGATATAGAGTGTTAAATTGTATACTAAATTACCACTGCAATCAATTAATAATTTTATTCAGCCTTTATTCAGTTTTACTACCACATGATAGAAAGTATAGCAGCAAAACTTCAATCAATCGCAGAATGGTCGCATCAGTATACACTTCAGAAAATTGTGCATCATTCATTGAGTGCATGTCTGGGCTTAAAAGATAAAACTAAGCAGAACTTTTTATCTTCTCTGTTTCATGTTCTACTTAACGGCTGATGTGGCCCCTGTACCAAAATAATTGCACACCCCTGTTCAATTGAATATGTAAGTCTAATACTGTAAATTGGCAAGCAGATTTTCTTGAATCCCATCAAACACACAAAAATCCCTGCAGTTTGTGAACACACTATTGCTGCATCAAAACTTATAAACGTGTATGATTGTGCAAATCAGTATGTCCTAATCTGCAGGCGCAGAATTTTGCTGTCATTTTCAGTGACAGATCATGGTGAAAAAAATGAAGCAATAAATGTTTTGTACATTAAAAAAACAAACTTTTCTTTACGTAAGTAGCATTTAAACATGATTTAATCTATTAAAAAATGTGAAATTATGATACATCTCCACTTTATACAGAGCACCCCCACTATTTTCAGAAGCACCCTCAGTGATTTTGATCTGGAACCAGGCCTGACTCTGTCCCTCTTGAGGAAGGGCCTGGGGCCCAGTTGTATTATCAGTGACGGCATTATTAGGAGGGGTTAACAATGTTAAAGTAGAAGTTTCTTTTTCATCCTGTTTAATCAAGGTCAGATATCTTTGTAAAAAAGCAGTATATAGTAAAAAAAAATTCATAATCGCTAATATCAGTTCTCAGTAACACACTTTTCATATCGTTATCAAGGCAACTTTACACTGCTTTTCTAATAGGTTCAGGAGAGGGGCTTGTCGTAGTCTGTCAATCTGTTGTTGGGGTACGAGGTACATTTTCTGAGCATACTCCATACATTTAACGTCTTGCTGTTAAAAGATCTGATAAAAAAGGGATGGCAATGCCTAACAAATAACCTTTAAAACCTCCTTTTTGGTTTACTGTTTTTGCCTTCCTTTTTGGAGGTTGTTTCGTATTTCATAACTTCTTTATTACAACTTTTCTTTTTTAGGTCCTTTTAATTGGGCCTTGGTCAAAGGAATATTACCCCTTAAAGTGTTTATGGCTATTTCAACTATAGATTTGATAAAATCATCAGTGGCCTCTTGTAAAATGATTCTTCTCTGGGGAGAAGAGCCGCTGACTAAACTTTTTAAGAGGGGGAGGTTCCTTTTTATTCTAGCTGACATGTCAGCTGTTGATAAAATAATATTTTTTAAACATCTACAGCCCTTTATAACCTCTTGGCCTTAGGTTTTTTCATAATATAGGTAGCAGGCCAATCAGATTAGAACAACCTATTTGTAACCAATAATCTTCAGGGGTCTGTGCTTTTAAAACTACCAAGAGATAGCGGTACAGTTGTTTTGTTGCATCTTCAAAAGCTTTGAAAAATAAATTAGACTTTCGTAGGTACATCTGTCTCGCTAGGGTGTTAATCTGCAGCTTGTCTCTGGGATTTTTAAAAAGAATCATGTAATTAGCATTTAAGTTTAAATATGACTCATTTTACCCTGAAAAAACAAATTTTGTACTAGATATAATTAGGGATGCACTGATCCGATACCTGGATCGGTATCGGCTCCGATACTGACGTTTTTAAACGGATCGGGTATCGGTCCGACAAGCCCGATCCAAATCCGATACTGTGTGTTAGTCAGGTTTGTTACGGTGAAGCTAAAAAAAAAAAAATGACATAAAAGAACCATTAAAACACAAAGTAGTTCATAAGACTCATGCATTTTATTCAAAGTCACTTGAAGACGTGCGATAGCTCTGTGAATCACAAAAGGCTGTGTTTTATAAGTAAATATATCAAATGCTGCTCCAGTGCGTTATTGAATGGCACTGCTCTGTTTACACACATCTGCGGCTATTTTTAGCCTTCACATGGTGTGCAATATTTGAGCGCTTCTCACGAACAACATCTCAGATGTAGATGCTCAGTAGTTTGGTTCACTTATATGCATTTAGAACGGCACCGGTGGAGCATTTTTACCAGAATTTGAATAAGAAGTGAATTAAACTACTGTGAACTTTCATACTAACAGACACATACAGGACTTCCTGGTGAGTTCAAAATGTCAAAATAAAAGCGTGAGGGTTTAAAAGTTAAAGGTGTCACAGAGAGACTCACGGAGGCAGAGATATGAACTCAGTAGCAGGGTTTATTGAACAGATGATTGAAACAGTGATGTAAACATTGTGAGTAAATCCAGCTGAGCAGAGTGGCAAACAGCAGGTGAGTAATATCCAGACAGAGTATAGACACGATGAACAGATAACTCACAACAGTCTTATGATACTTGCAGGCAATAATGAAGACACATGTATGTTTGACATAGTAGAAAGGTCTGGAGTCTCAGAGATACTATAGATGAAGTATATATGCAGTCCTTGATTAGCCACTAATGATATGCAGGTGTGTGTAATCAGAAATCCGGGGAGCATGAGCGCTGTGATGGCAGGGAGGAAGAAAGAGAGAGAGAGACCGGTGGATCCGTGACAAAAGGTGCATGATTGAGATATATTACTATTATAATATATGATTATTATCATTTGTTTACAAATGATAATAATATTTAAGTTGAATGGGTTCCAAAAAATAACTGTGAATGAAAAGTGAGCTGATATCCTACAACTAAATTGAACAAAAAAAGAGATCTGAATCCTTTAAAGTCCAGATACAAGTTGAAAAAAATTTAGCAAAAAAAAAAAAAAAAAAAAAAAAAAAAAGCTTCTTTTCTACTGATAACTTATACTGGAATTACTGTTAATTTTGCTGCTACATTATCCAGTATACTGTATTCAATAATGATTAAATTGACTTTGTTAGGGGGGAGTAAGTAATCATCACAGAGAGAGGCAGGTATACCTTCAACAAATTTTAAATTGGGAAATTTACAAGCTAATTCATTGTATAATTTTTGCAAGCCACTATAACAGTATATTATATTCTCAGGAATTTGTGACAGAATCTGTGAAGAGTTTTCTAAAAGTTTTTTCACAAAAAAGCTTTTCCCTGAACTAGAGGGTCCTGATACGATTGCTGCAAAAGGGAATGGAAGACGTACATTGAAACCTCCTTCAGTATCCATAGGGCAATGTGGTGTAGTCAGACTTCAATACTCTCTTTTTGTACACAGTCTGAAAAGTTTTCCAATGTGGTCTATTTTCTAGCTGAAACTCTTTTTTATTTTTGTGAATTTGAGTCCCTTCGATCAAGATTTTTTCAGGAGGGGTGTCTCAATCTGTTTCAGCAACATACAACAGCCACTGTATTGAAGCATTTGAAAAACTCTTCTGCTGCTTTGCATAATTATCAGCAGGTACAATACCTATTGCTTTCTGAGGCAGGAATTTGTACTGTCCTGTACATAGCCATGCACAAGAAGGCAATTGTAGTGCATTGTAAGGGGTCAATCTCGCCTACTTTGTAAACTTCTGTTTTGAATTGAATATATGCTTCTTTTAAAATCTCAACATCATTCTTACAGTAAAACACCGTCTCCTTTTTTAAATCAAACACTCCATCCTTAATGGTCACATACCATGCATAAAAATCCTGACGGTCTTTGGCCATCATCTGGTACTTAGTACTTAGGTACTTAGGTAAGTACTTAGGATCCGGGTACAGTCCTACATAGATCTGGTTCCCTATCTGTCACTCACTCGACACTGTGTCGATGTAGTGACACTAGGGGTCACTCTTGGGAGCCCGAGACACCTCTGGTCTTTGATAAAAGGCCAATGAAAATTGGCGAGTGGTATTTGCATGCCACTCCCCCGGACATACGGATATAAAAGGAGCTGGTATGCAACCACTCATTCAGATTTTCTCTTCGGAGCCGAGCGGTCATGCTCATTGAGCTGAATATCACTGTTCATTCACCTCTGCTGGATCTGACGGTGCATTTCAGCGGCTTCTCCCTCCTCTGCACTGGTGAACTGCAGAGAACGCCCCTGGGCGCTTCGGCAGAAAAACTAGAGAGTATATTTTCTGAAAGAGCATTTTTCCCCTCTAAAAGAGTATATTTCTCTAAAAGAGCGCACACACGGAATGTCTTTTTAAAGAGGCGGCAAACAGTACACCTGAGAGTCTCTGTAACCATAAGGTAGTACCTGTCGAAGTCCAGGACCTTCCGTGCCCTCTTGTGAATGCCATAGCCAGTGAGCTGCTTCCCACATGCAGGACAGAACATTCTAAACTTCCACAAGTGGTAGGGCATCCATACCAGAAGCCTGTGGTTGAAAAACCGGTCTGGTGATGGAGCCTGGTGGTAGATGCAGGAAGGGACTGGTGGCTCATACCAGAGCTTCAAGTCTGGCTGAAGTCTGGCCTCATGAAAGAGCAGCCAAAACTGATCTGGCTCAGGTGCAGGAACAGGGATGATACATGTGCAGGAGCAGGGCTGGGTGCATGTGTAAGAGTAGGGCCGGGCACAGAAGAGGCAACATGCTCCTGATTCTAAAGCAATGAAAGATTAGAGATGTAATATAACCATTGCAATTTTATTTCTCTCAAGTTTGCATTTATACTACACACACAGGTACTTACAGATGCCGCAAAAGAGAGTCTGGCACTCACAGAGGCCGTAAGAGCGGGACTGGCTTCAGGAGAAGGATTGTGACTACCAGGCTGTAAGGACACTGTAATGGGGTTCAGTGGAAAGGAGGAGGCGAGAACCGGCTTGACAACTTAAATAATAATTTAATGAACAACTTAAACAAAAACACACAACCGTAAACACACACAGTACAGCTGCCTGTAATTCTCTCTCTCTCAAACTGTCGGCCCCGGCCGCCTTTATCCCTCGCGCACCCCAACAGGCTGATTGGGGACCGGGCATGCATCATTCCAGCCCGGCCCCGCCCTCCTCGGCTCTACAGACACATATTGTACATAATTAACATAAACATCATGATGATGATAATAAAACATGTTAAGGTCTTTTTAAATTACCTGAACCCGCCTTGGTACATTTAGGTTGGGTTTGGCAGCAGTACTAAGTGACCCTCCAAACCGTGGCTTTGTAAACTAAAAGTGGGGGATTACAGAACAGATTGGCATTCATGTAAAATCATATATATGTTGGAAAGTTGAAGATATAAATATTCATGAACAAATGAAGATAGAAATCCCCCATGCGCACTGTCACTCCCCAAACTGTGGTGAATTACACATCTCTGCTATACCAAACCACTAAAGGGCTGCAGGGGTAGGTAATCTACTCAAATTAAAATAATGTGTTACCATTGATACATTAATTGCAGGCCATCTAATGACCGGGGCAGAGGTAGAGGTCTGGACAGAGGTAGAGGCCGGGACAGGGGCAGGACTGGAGGCAGTTGAAGCACTTGTGGCCTGGTAAATGAATAATCAAGAATGAGAAAAACCTGCTTTATTTATATCGGTTTCAGTCACGTGACTTTTTCTGTGCATCTGCCATCTTTATGACCATCAGCGGGGGAAAGTAATGGTAGTGAATAAAAAAATATCCAAAAAGTAAAAACGTCTATCATTGGTTTTGATCCATACCATACCAAGTCCATGAAAATATTTGTGCAGATCTAAAGTAAGAACAGACATTACAAAATGTAACATTCATGGCCATTTATATATATTTAATCCATCTCTGTACACCAGCGAGGGTCTGAGGGCAGAAGTATTAGGGAGAACCTGTATAAATATACCGCTCAAAAAATATAATATCAGTAATAACTTGTCTCTTTGGGTTTTAAAGGCAATTTTAAAAAAATGTGTCCAATTCAATCATTTTTGTTTCTTACTTGCTGTATTTACATGTATTATGAGGTCATAAATAAAAGCAGTGCATCATAATCTGAGGATGCGTCTAGTTTGAAGCTTTATAAATAGAAATAAAAATGCCAACCACTATTGCCGCATCCCACAGCACATTGACATCACATGAAACAGATAATTACCTGAAAGTCTGAAATGCATACCTTAGGAGGGTGGATCCATAAATGCATTTCTGAGGTCCACCAAAAACGCTGCCTGGCCACAGACCTGCATTGGACATTTATCTATCTGTAACAAAAAAGACCTCTAGGTTATGTTACATGGCTTTATGCACATTTTCTTATTAAATTTTGTCAACACATACCCTCTGAAAGAGGTCAAACCATTTCTTCTGATGGGGGGCAGGTCTGTTGCCAGCTTCAGAAGGCCAAACCCCTGTGCTGGCAAGCTGCCAAAGACGGTACATCCACTCATCATCCCCAATGTGTGTGTGACTTTGGCTTAGACATGTCTGGAACATTTTAAACTTGTTTAGTCTTTATTGTTAAACAAATACTGATTACATTATCTTATTAATAACGTATAACACTGTAGCCCCTGGATTGACCACTACTTATTACTGTATGTGCTATATATACAGTGGTGTGAAAAAGTGTTTGCCCCCTTCCTGATTTTGTATTTTTTTGCATGTTTGTCACACTTAAATGTTACAGATCATCAAACAAGTTTAAATATTAGTCAAAGATAACACAAGTAAACACAAAATGCAGTTTTTAAATGAAGGTTATTATTATTAAGGGAAAACAAAATCCAAACCTACATGGCCCTGTGTGAAAAAGTGTTTGCCCCACCTGTTAAAACATAACTTAACTGTGGTTTATCACACCTGAGTTCAATTTCTCTAGCCACACCCAGGCCTGATTACTGCCACACCTGTTCTCAATCAAGAAATCACTTAAATAGGACCTGCCTGACAAAGTGAAGTAGACCAAAAGATCTTCAAAAGCTAGACATCATGCCGAGATCCAAAGAAATTCAGGAACAAATGAGAAAGAAAGTAATTGAGATCTATCAGTCTGGAAAAGGTTATAAAGCCATTTCTAAAGCTTTGGGACTCCAGAGAACCACAGTGAGAGCCATTATCCACAAATGGCGAAAACATGGAACAGTGGTGAACCTTCCCAGGAGTGGCCAGCCGACCAAAATTACCCCAAGAGCGCAGCGACGACTCATCCAAGAGGTCACAAAAGACCCCACAACAACATCCAAAGAACTGCAGGCCTCACTTGCCTCAGTTAAGGTCAGTGTTCATGACTCCACCATAAGAAAGAGACTGGGCAAAAATGGCCTGCATGGCAGAGTTCCAAGATGAAAACCACTGCTGAGCAAAAAGAACATTAAGGCTCGTCTCATTTTTGCCAGAAAACATCTTGATGATCCCCAAGACTTTTGGGAAAATACTCTGTGGACTGACGAGACAAAAGTTGAACTTTTTGGAAGGTGTGTGTCCCATTACATCTGGCGTAAAAGTAACACCGCATTTCAGAAAAAGAACATCATACCAACAGTAAAATATGGTGGTGGTAGTGTGATGGTCTGGGGCTGTTTTGCTGCTTCAGGACCTGGAAGACTTGCTGTGATAAATGGAACCATGAATTCTGCTGTCTACCAAAAAATCCTGAAGGAGAATGTCCGGCCATCTGTTCGTGACCTCAAGCTGAAGCGAACTTGGGTTCTGCAGCAGGACAATGATCCAAAACACACCAGCAAGTCCACCTCTGAATGGCTGAAGAAAAACAAAATGAAGACTTTGGAGTGGCCTAGTCAAAGTCCTGACCTGAATCCTATTGAGATGCTGTGGCATGACCTTAAAAAGGCAGTTCATGCTCGAAAACCCTCCAATGTGGCTGAATTACAACAATTCTGCAAAGATGAGTGGGCCAAAATTCCTCCACAGCACGGTAAAAACTCATTGCAAGTTATCGCAAACGCTTGATTGCAGTTGTTGCTGCTAAGGGTGGCCCAACCAGTTATTAGGTTTAGGGGGCAATCACTTTTTCACATAGGGCCATGTAGGTTTGGATTTTGTTTTCCCTTAATAATAACAACCTTCATTTAAAAACTGCATTTTGTGTTTACTTGTGTTATCTTTGACTAATATTTAAACTTGTTTGATGATCTGAAACATTTAAGTGTGACAAACATGCAAAAAAATAAGAAATCAGGAAGGGGGCAAACACTTTTTCACACCACTGTAATTAAATTGACAGCTTAGACATATCTAGAACATTTGAGACTTGTTTAGTCTTTATTGTTAAACAGAATGAGGCAAATGTATGCCCACGTTTCAAATAATGAACATTCTAAAAGCAAATCGCATTGTTTTATGTTTTCTTTACTTTTAAAGCTGAGAATCAAACACACTAGCCCTGCTGGCTATGAACACGTATTGAGTCAGCTGTTTCCTATGACCCTGGTGATACGGAGTGTTTTCCTAGTATCAGCGTCATGTTTGGCATGCTTGCACTCTAGCATTGCATAACAGACACACAGTATGCCAGGACCTTGTGCCGCAATGGTAGTGCCTCTGTCTCCAGATCAGACGGTTGCGTGTTCCAATTACATCGAGGACAAAACCTTCTTTGTTTCTATTCCGCTCTATTTAATTTTTTTTACGTGTTTGGATTTGAATGTTTCCAGACATTTATTTATACAATTTAGCCTACACAACATATTGATTGTATAGCGATCAAACAGATATGTATTGTATTGTGATTCATTGTTATGTTTCATTTGATACTGCACAATAAATTACAGTGCCAGAATATCCTGACTCCCTAATTCACCGTATTTTATGATTTCTGTATTAGAAAAAGGTCTGGGATTCTGAGACTGGATTCCATAATTATTAGGCATAGATGTCCTTTGTTTATAGATAAAAAGATGATACAGCTAGCTGTTTTTCTTTTAAATATTCTCTTTTAATCTGTTGTTGATCTTATTTATTTGTCGGTTAGTGTTAGATACACATGCTGAAGGGCTTCAATCTTATCATTCATCCTTCCTCTCCTCCCTGAGCTTCTCCCAGGGAATGAGTCAGAGGGAGCTGTCTGGTGCTGAACCTCCACCAGACCAACACAAAAGGGGCTGAAGCTCCAAGCTTCTCCCAGAGCCCAGGCTGGGCACATCACTGATCTCCCCCTCACTCTGAACTCATTAAAGAGCCAGAGAGAGGAGGGGCTGGATACAGTGCTGTGTATCAGCTGAGACGATGAATTTACTGAAGAATTACACAATTGGATTTAGATTTCCAAAAAGCTTTTGATAAAGTACCGCATAAAAGATTAATTCTCAAACTGAAAGCAGTAGGGATTCAAGGAAATGCATGCACATGGATTAGGGAGTGGTTAACATGTAGAAAACAGAAAGTACTGATTAGAGGAGAAACCTCAAAATGCAGTGAGGTAACTAGTGGTGTACCACAGGGATCAGTATTAGGTCCTCTGCTATTCCTATTCTACATTAATGATTTAAATTCTGGTATAGTCAGCAAACTCGTTAAATTTGCAGATGACACAAAAATAGGAGGCGTGGCAAACACTGTTGTAGCAGCAAATGTCATTCAAAATGATCTAGACAGTATTCAGTACTGGGTAGACACATGGCAAATTACATTTAATAGAGAAAAGTGTAACGTATTGCATGCAGGCAATAAAAATGTGCATTATAAATATCATATGGGAGATACTGAAATTGAAGAAGAGACCTGTGAAAAAGACCTAGAAGTTTATGTTGACTCAGAAATGTCTTCATCTAGACAATGTGGGGAAGCTGTAAAAAAGGCCAACAAGATGCTTGGATATACTGTGAGAAGTGTTGAATTTAAATCAAGGAAAGTAATGTTAAAAATTTACAATGCATTAGTAAGACTTCACCTGGAATGTTTTGTTCAGTTCTGGTCACCTCGTTACAAAAAGGATATTGCTGCTCTAGAAAGAGTGCAAAGGATAGCAACCAGAATTATCCCAGGTTTAAAAGGCATGTCGTATGTAGACAGGCTAAAAGAATGGAATCTATTCAGTCTTGAACAAGAAGACTACGCGGTGATCTGATTCAAGCATTCAAAATCCTAAAAGGTATTGACAATGTCGACCTAGAGGAATTTTGTGACCTGAAAAAAAGAAACAAGGACCAGGGGACACAAATGGAG
>NW_026249803.1:0-127457 GCF_019703515.2 Myxocyprinus asiaticus
GCCACACGTCCAACAATAACAACAGCTGCTCTTTCTCAGTTTGGTTAATCCTGTTCTTCTTATCACGCTTCCTTCATGGCATGAAAAGAGCAGCCCAAGGCTAAATTTTGTCCAGCCAGCTAAGAGTTAACTTTTTGCTTTCATGCACATTTAGTTTTATGGGATACAGCTGTGTTGTCTCAACGTTTTTATTCTTTTTCCTATTGTCAATTTATACTGTATTACATTTACCCATCCATATTCTTTATCATTGGTACTAACTCCACTATCATACAACCAGGATATCTTTTAAGTGCCCTCTCTGCCTCTAATGGTCGGATTTCTTCTACCTCATATATTGATGGAAAGTCGATAATAGGCCTAAATAGATTTCTTTCCTGTAAATTACATATATACTTCTCATTAGTAAACCTGCAAAGCCAATATCTCGGAACATTTTTAGTTTTCTCTGTGTTTACGAAGAAAATACCTTTCTAAATTTTCACAAGAGACAGGCTTTCATTCCTAACATTCATTCAACATATAAAAGACAACATTTTATCCTTTAAAATGTATATGTCTACAGACCTATAAAGAGCATTTAGTAGAGGTTTTAAGCATTATAAGAACAAAGAAAATCTATCGTTTCCCTACAGTTTGTGAGCTGCTGAGCATGACTTTTTTCAAAAGACAACAAAAATGATCTTATAATAATTATGAGTCTGTATATTTTAATGTATAAAAAGCGTGTCTACATATCTATTGACTTCAGTAAAATGTGTTAAAGAAATGTGTCTAAGAACACAGCAGATCTATCTTATTTCCTACAGTCTGACGACTGCACACCAACATAAAATACATGTGCAATACACAGATCTAGTAATCTGCTTAAATTGGCAAAAACAACCGATCATACTATTACCTCGCAAAGATAATGTGAAAAGCATAACTTAATGAAGACTCAGGCACTGATATAAACTCCACTAACAATGTGTGCTTAAAAGAAGGATTGTCCTTTGTTTTTTGTTTTTCTTCTGCAGTGCATTCTGAACGATATGCCGATAAATAACTCTCATTTGTACGTTCCTCATCTCTAGATTATTAATTTAGATCAACATCAGTGTCGATAAAAAACATGGATAAATGAGCATTGTTGAAAGCAACTTTGTAGAAATGAACTGAGCCGCGTTGATTAGACTGTCTGACTGATGGCCTATTAATTAAGCATTGTTTTGACTCATGAAACTCAACTGTGATTGTCGTTCAATCAGCCCAAACAACAAAAGCAAAGAATCCTGTATACAAATCCACCATTTGGACTTGGTATGGGATTAGCTTGGAAAAGTGCGGGGGACAAAAATCACCTTTTTAAAGAATTATTTTTTTAAAGAGTGATACGCCCTTGGGTACAACGCATGGTGAAGGTGTTGTATCGAATTGTGATTCCCGTCGGAATCAGTTTCCCCCTAGCCCCGATAGGGTACGGGGTTATAGTTAGGGTAGGTAGGGTATGGTAGGGTAGGATTGGGCTTAGGTTTGTGCATGGGGGAACGCATTCTGACAGCGGAGAATAACTATTGAACGCATCAACATTTTTTTCAGTAAATATATTTTTAATGAGGCTATTCACATGCAATTTTCACCAGACTTTGGTATTAACTCAAGAAATCCACACATATAAAGAAATCCAAACATTAAAGTCCATAAATGAAGTTATGTGTAATAAAGAGGAACGACACAGGAAAAAAGTATTGAACACGCTAACTGAAATGTATTTAATACTCAGTGGAGAAGCCCTTGTTTGTAATGACAGCTTCAAGATGCTTCCTATATGAAGAAATTAATCGGCCGCAGTATTCAGGTGTGATTTTGGCCCATTCTTCTAAACATATTGTCTTTAAATCTTGAAGATTCCGGGGGCCCTTTTGTGAACCTTGATCTTTAGCTCTTTCCACAAATGTTCAATTGGATTCAAATCAGGTGATTGACTGGGCCATTTTAACACCTTGATTTTTTTCTCTGAAACCAATTGAGAGTTTCCTTTGCTGTATGCTTTGGATCGTTGTCCTGCTGGAAGGTCCACCAGCATCTCATCTTCATCATCCTGGTGGATGGCAGCAGATTCTTCTCAAGAATCTCCCGGTAGAGGGCTCCATTCGTCGTTCCTTCAATTATATGAAGTCTGCCAGTAAAGTACCATGCGGTGAAAAACAGCCCCACACCATGATGCTTCCACCTCCAAACTTCACTGTTGGTATAGTGTTTTTAGGGTGATGTGCAGTGCCATTTCTTCTCCAAACACAGTGTGTAATATGACAGCCAAAAAGTTCAATTTTGCTCTCATCTCACCAGACTACACTCTCCCAGTATTTCATAGGCTTGTCCAAATGAGTTGTAGCAAACTTTAAATGAGCTTTGACATGCCTTTTCTTTAGTAACGGAGTCTTGCAGGGTGAGCGTGCATAGAGGCCATGGCGGTGGAGTGCATTGCCTATTGTTTTCTCTGTGACGATGGTACCTGCTGCCTCCAAGTGTTTCTGGAGCTCTTTCCACTTGGTGCTTGGCTCTTGGGCTACTCTTCTAACTATTCTTCTGACTCCCTGGTCATAAATCTTGCGAGGAACTCCTGTGCGTGGCCGGTTGACGACGGAGTGATGTTGCTTCCACTTGCGGATAATGGCCCCAATGGTGCTTACTGGAAGATTCAGAAGTTTTGAAATACGTCTGTATCTGATTCTATCTATATGTTTCGCAACAATAAGGTTGCAAAGGTCTTGGGAGAGCTCTTTGCTTTTACCCATCATGAGATGTTTCTTGTGTGACACCTTGGTAACGAAAAGCCTTTTTATAGACCATCAATTTACTAACCCAGCTGATATTAAGTTGCACAGTTAGGCTCTACTTCATGAATGGATGACTTTTCCCTCTCCTTTTCTTAAATTTTTTCTTTTTTTATAAATTGTGACTTTAGAAATGAATTTTTAAATAAATTACTTATCACCAGTTTTTTCTTTTTAAATTTTTGCGACTTGCAAATTGCTGTGGGCTATACCATTATCACGGGGGTGTAGTTTGGAGGAACAGACTTGCATGGACGTTCAGAAGGAAACCTATGGCACGCATTGGGGTATTATTGACAATGGGCAATAGCGAGTGACGGATCACATGATTCCGTCCACCTGTCTCTCCGAAGATTTTTTTCTCTCCAAGTCTATTTAAAAAGCATTCTCACAAAAAACGTGGTAATCTCCTGGATTGCTATGAATTTCCTTTTAAATTGAGGGTTATTGAAAATGTATTATGTATTAAGATCTTTGTAGCTTACTTGCCAATTCATTTCTCCTACTAAGGAGAAGAAAACTGCTTCATGGAGGCTGGACAAGTGAAGAGCTCCGAATTCTGAAAATGAATCTTCTTGTAAAGGTGTTAATATATAAGAATAGATCAATAAGAATAAACGAATGGATTTATTTTGGAATGATAAGCGTGAAATTCGGGACTCTTTAAGGCAATGGCGGCTGGCTGGACTGGCCAAACAGGCTACGAGTGGCAGTTTGGTAATTAATTAATTTAATGTAATGGGAATACATTTGTTAAATTTTATTTTTTATTTTTTAATAATGCACAAGAATAGATCCAATAGAATTGATTAATGCAATTCGTTTCCGAGTCAGAGTAGAAGGAGGAGCGCAAAATTCAGAGCTGTTCAAAGCAATAGCAGCTGGTACTCGGCCAGTTATGAGCCACAGTTTTCTTCCGGTTGGAAATGAATTTCATTCAAGGAGAAATTGACCTCGTAAATTGTGAGCTCCTTATAAATGCCTTAATACATAAGAAAAGATGAGAAATCGAACCCCAATCATCCACTCAACTGCGGGGATCGAACGACGCAAAGCCGTAACTTTTATGCTTGTGTGGCCCACTAAGTGTACAGATGTGCTTGCCACTCTGTGGGTCGTGCGAATGGTTTATCTACTCTAGTGTCTCTCCCTCTTGCCCTTGTTCCAATATAATCACCCCCTCTGCGTGCCAATGGTGGCACGTACGCGTGCAATAGGTTTGGTACAGCCCACAACGCATTTTGCAAGACACACACACACACACACAAAATAGAATATTGGTGATGTAACTTATTTAAAAAATAATTTCCTAATTGGCAATTTAGAAAAAAGTAAAATTGAAGAAAAGGAGAGGAAAAACTAAATTATCCATTCATGAAGTGACCGGAAAATGAATAATGAAAGTTTCAAATCATTTTTCTATTTTTGTGTTTGGATTGTTGTGGTCTGAAAAATGAACTGTAAAGAGTTACACGGACCTAGAACCTTTGAAGACCCTCTTTTGACCAAATCCCGGATTTTTTGTTTGTTTTTTTTAAGCAGTACGGGTAAAGTGGGACAGAGGGAAAATGATTCTCTAGAAAATATCTACATCTATTTGGAGTGAATTTGTATATTTTCATATACACTTTCACATCATAACATTAAGTTAACGTTTACCTTTTTATAACCTTAACAAGATTTACCTCAAATTTCTGTCATTTTCTTTACCATTGCTTTTCCTAACTGTGGTCATGAAATGAGCTCTGCCACACATCCTAAATTAAAATCATCAATTTAAAACCTCAAAAAGATAAAGGGATAGTTGACCCTAAAATGAAAATTCTCTCATCATTTAGTCACCCTCATGCCATTCCAGATGTGTATGACTTTCTTTCGTCTGTTGAACACAAATGAAGATTTTTAGAAGAATATTTCAGCTCTGTAAATCCAAAAATCTGATGCTCCAAAAAGCACATCAAGGCAGCATAAAAGTTATCCATATATGGTTTAATCAATGTCTTCTGAAGTGATCTAATCTGTTTTGGGTGAAAACAGACCAAAATATTGCTCCTTTTTCATTGCACACCTTGCAATTGCAGTCTACAGGTCTGATCATTATTTCAAGTTCGATTACACTTACTATTACAGCTGATGTCAAGATTTACAGTAAAACAGGACTTAAATATTGAACTGTTTCTCACCCATAACTATTATATCACAACTGAAGACATGGATTAAACCACTGGAGTCTTATGGATTACTTTTATGCTGCCTTTATGTGCTTTTTGGAGCTTTAAAGTTTTGGCCCCATTGACTTGCATTGTCTGGACCTACAGAGCTGAAATATTCTTCTAAAAATCTTCGTGTTCAGCAGAAGAAAGTCATACACATCTGGGATGGCATGAGAGTGAGTAAATGATGAGAGAATTTTCATTTTTGGGTGAACTATACCTTTGATTATTTACTCCCCAAAGATTAGTTTAGTAATGATTTATAATGATTTGAGGAAATTCATATGGATACAATGTGGATCAAGCTTAAATGTCTGTTGTCACTTTAACCATATTCACCCTATATTATACAATTTGCAACATTTACAATTCACATTAAACACGAAAATACCACAAGATAGAGGTAGCAAAAAACTGCCCTGAGAATTGAAATATTAGACTTTTTACATTATACCAGTAAAAGCTCAGCTTTACTAACTAAACTGAAACTACAAAACACTGAGAAAACTAAAACTAACAGAGAAAAATAAATGAAACTTAATTATGGCAATTTGAATATAAAATAGAAATAAAAAAATAACAAAATCCATAACTATTACACTGATTTTGAAGAGGGTGCTGTTCCTTTGGCTGTCCTGAAGGCCAGACTCAAAGTCTTGAATTTGATGCAGTCAGCCAGGGGAGAGAAATCGGTGGTGTGACGTGAGCCTTCTTTGGCTGATGGAAGACCAGGCGCACTGCTGCAATGGTTTACTATTGCGGTGTATCATATTGAGACAGGAAAGGTTTCATTTTCCTGATTTTGTAAAGGCAAAAGTCAGATTGTTTGATATGTGGGCATTTGAAGTTGGTCATCGGCCACCACTTCCGGGCTGTCCTGGATGGCGTAATTGTTAAACAAGTGTTAAAATCTAAAACTGTATGCTTTGGTTCTCCGTTGTCATCGGCAACCACTTCCGGGCTGTCCTGGATGGCGTAATTGTTAAACAAGTGTTAAAATCTAAAACTGTATGCTTTGGTTCTCCGTTGTCACACTATGTTCAGTCATTTGCTAACAAGAATCAACACATATAGCCACTGTGTATTGTAAAGGGTAAATACATTCAAGCAACACAAGACAGAGCACAATTCAGTGTAATGTACAAATTGAAGACCAATTCAGTATTCAAGTATTGCAATGACTTGTTAATTTTGAATGCTGAACATCCTAAAAATGCCAGGAGATTTCTCAGATCTTGAATATCTTGGTCATTTTAGGTTTTTACAAAGGGCTGAAATTTGCCTTACATTTTATTGGCTTTTACTTCGTTATGCCTGTTGTCTTCCCGGTCAAAAATGACCAGCCAATGGAAAAGAATGGATTCATTAGACTACAAAACACATGACTATTAACTGTTCAGGACCACCCTAATCCTTTAGATGAGCACAGATTTGGATGTTTGCAAGTTCCTCAGACAAAGGATTCCTTACTAGCACACATCGTGCATTAAGTGCCCTTTTGTGCAGTGTCTTTCCATGTAGCCTACACTCTTCCATGTACAATTTGGAAATGGAGAATGAAACAGTTCTGTCAAATTAAAAAGCATTATTTAATAATTGGTACGATCAGCTATATGCATTGTAAAGTCCAGATTCTAGGCTTTAAAACTCCCATTTAGTGGTTGTTATTTTACTTTATTTCTGCAGGGAGTACCCACCTACTGGCCCAGTTTAAGCTCTGTTCAATTAATCCCATCAATGAAATTACATTTTTAAAAATGTAAAGTTATTTGGCTACTAAAATTGATAAGTTCTAATGCAACATCTTGAACATATGCAGTATGAGAGTGGGCTGGTCATTTTTGACTGGGAACCAAAAAGGAGTTGGCACAAAACAATTTTTAGTCCTTTGTTTTCAGGTGGCTTGCATCTGGTCTTTCCTTGATGCAAGACTTTGAGAACGGTTACTTGGTTTCACAAGTCATCTTCAGTTTCTTGTGTGAAAGTTTAAAGGACAGAATAATTTTAATGTATATGCAGTAAATACATAAAGACTTGGGATCTTATTAAACTTAAATGCACATGAAGGAGAAACTATTGTTTAATGTATAGATTAATATTTTTACCATTTGGTTTACACAATTCAATGAGGGAATTGTAGCAGTAGCTGAGGCGCAAATTATTGGGGAGAACAAATTCTGCAGTAGAAATCAATGGTTTGACAGGAAAGGGAGGCTTAGTTCAATGCAGATAAGTAACAAAATTAAGATAATGACGTGGTCTACATACACTCAGATGTTCAATCTTTTGTGTGGGTTTGTCAGGTGACACCCACACGCCAAACAAGATTAAAATCTACCCAAGTAGATTTTCTTTGGCCTTAATTCTTGCACTGCTTTATCAAACAGACATCTTAATTCCTTCAAGTACAGAAATGGAAGTGCATTGGAGCATTAATAGATTGCTTGCACGGATTAAGCAAATGGTCTTAAACCATTACATAAAATGCAATATGCCGGATGTCAACTCCGAATTGTGCCCCCGCCCCCCACCCAATTAAAAGCTCCAAGTACAACATATGACAGCTTGAGAATGCTTGTTGGCCTTTAAAACAAGAGACATGGTGCTACAACACAAATTCATAAATATTTTATTGAATTCAAAAGCAACTGGAAGTCTCATGCACAGGGGGAGGAGTAAGTAGTCTCAGACTGGTTACCTTAGAGAAAAAGGATTAGACAAGTTTAGTGGTATGCAGTATACAAGGAATCATTGATAGAAATCATGTTCTTTGATCAAGCCATAGCCTACTTGGTTCATAGTAGTCATAGACTTTGATCACAGCTGGCCTGACATTCTTCACTTGGAAAGCTCTTGTTAGTTGTACACTGAAGCTCAGGGGAATATCTTTCGGAACCTGCAAGATATAGACAAACATGAGCACACACCCACATGTATTCACAGCCATTTAAAAGTGCCACTCTTACCGCTCTCAAATACACTAGGACATGATCATCGTCATAATCAACACGCTCCACGATTGGCACAAATGAATTGGGTGGGGTAAACTAAAAGGAGGAAGTCTAAGATTAGTCATTAACAACTTGCTGTAAGTGTTGACTGTGACCGTCTTTGCCTTAAAAAGGTTAAGTCAATTCAAACCAACCGTTGAGGGGTCTGCTGTGAACCCCGATAGGAGTTTAATATCCACCATTACCATGTTGGTACTTGCTCGTGTCCCACTGTATCTGCAAGAAAGAACATTACACTAACATTTGCTATGCTCATGGTGCAGAGCACACACACACACACACGCCGTCTTGGGAACTAGGCAACTACAGCGCATTTAAAACATTCAACCGGAAACTAGTGGGCCGCACCATTTCTAAAAGGAAGTACGTCATGAGGCTCAGTGCAAGTAGTCCACTGCAACCTAAGAGTCCAAGTCTTCCATCCATAATTTAAACTGCAAGTAGCCCAAGTTTGCAATACAGGGAGAAATTTGCCAATTGATAAGACCAAAATCATAATGAGCTGGCATTATAATGCAGGTCTAAAACTGGTTCTTACTTGACAGTGAAGCTCAGCATCAGTTTTGCAAGGCAGTCACCAGTGACCTTAGCTTCAACACTCAATGAGTTGGTGTTCTGAACAGGTGCTGGGATGTTGTAGAACAAGGCGATCTGTATGGGGGTATTCATTAAATGTTAATATATAAATAGTTAGCCACTGAATGAGTAGAAATGACAGAAGCCAACATGCAGTACTGACCTGCACAGACACACAAGCAGAGCCCTTCACGTCAATAGTATATTTGCCTGGAATGTTTTTCAGTGGCTTCTCCTGATACAGTAGCTTGTTAGTCTTATTCACAACAAATTGGTAAGTTTCTGCCACTGACGAGACAGTCACTGTGCTGGAACCACTGGAGTGGAACACTCTGGCGTACACAGACAGAGCCTGAAGGGCCACCACTGTGTCCTAACACCACATTGTGATCATTCGAACGTGTCAATTACATGTAGAAAACACAGGCAACCAACAGTATTAAACAGCATTTTAAAATTAAATAGGTCGAGAAACCTGTGTGGAGGAGAACCCGCCATAGGGATTCTGCTGCTGCACAAGCCAGTGTACAATCTGGTTAGCATAGCCCAGGTCTACTGCAGAGAGTGGATTTACAGTGAGAACAGCTAGCAGCACATACGAGCTGATCTCCACTGCCAAAGAACCAGTCGTTTTGGTGCCAGACACCATCTGAGACCAGTGAAGACCTCCTGCATGACAACACCTTGCTTACAAAAAACATTTGAGGAGCTTATAAAATGGTCAAGATTACAGGTGTTCCTTACCACTTGTAATGGCAACACTGTCCAACTTTGTTAAGAGAGTCTGTCGAGTGTTTGTCTCTCCAGCAAGGCTGAAAGTGTAGGCAAGCAGAGCAGTGGTGTAAGTGTTCATTACATTCCCAATGACCGGCCTCAAGCAGGACAAACCCCTGTCAACTACTGGATCCTGTAACAAAACAATGCATTCGAAAAATGATGTGCAGAGAAGCATGCATTATCAAGTTGATACCTGCAGATGTACTTACAGAGACTGGAGTTTGCAGTTCAAGCAAAGTTATCATAATGTAAGCGGTCATTGTTACATCATCATCTACACCACCCTGTAACGCATTGGGGAAGCAATTTCATTTCCTTGATCACCAGACTTGGATATTCTTGGACAAAAATAAAATCATACCTTCATTTCGTTGTGGTAAAGAAATCCTTCTTCCGCAAAACAACCATCTGGACCTTGTTTACTTACTAACCAGTTTGTTGCATTACGAATGACATCTGGATCAATATATATGTACATCTGTGCTTTGCCAAAACACCTCAGAACAAATGACGTCAACCTGGAAGGGATTTTAAGAAATTAGTTTTCCTAAAATTTACCAGAGGCATCTGCAAAAGGATTCTACATACCATGTATTCCCTAGTCCAGTACCGAATGCACTGTATGAACCATCGGGATGTTTGTAGTTCAGTTCTCTCTGGTATCCTGTTTTGTTTGACAATTAACATGGGGAAATTATATAAACCCCAAAATCGAACAGATGTTCTTACAGGAACCACAATATTCTCAGAATTTGAATTTAAGGTGGTCTTCCAATCACACTCCACTTACCAATCCTTAGGAAGTTAAGGGCCGTCTCTCTGCTGACAGTGGTAAGCTGTTCCATAGACGCCAGGTAGCCAAGAACATAAATAATGGGACAAAATATAGCAGCGTTCTGTTCTCCACAGCCAGATGGCTGCTGTACCAGTCCATCAAGATTCTTTAATGCACGGCCCAATATGTCCCCTACAAGAGAGATGCAAGTCAACCTGAAAGCTCTGCATCCAGTGGAAAGTCCTTTATTCCAACAGTTACACAGCCGCTCTTTGAAAAACTTTACCAACAACTGAAACCGAACATCTGGTGGATCCACTTATTACATTTGCAGGTACAGTCAGAGTCACCTGTTCCAAGACACTGCTTTCTATCAAACACAGAATTAGAGACCCATCTCAGGAGGATCAAGGCAACCTTAAAATCTAAAGTGACAGCAACAGGAAATTGGCAAATCAATTAATGGGGAGGTGGGGGTGCAGACAAACCCTGTGGACACAGCAACCAACTGTAGGTTTTTGTCCTTTCAACACCTTCAGCCTACAAGAAAATACATACATGTAATACAAGTTGATAAATATTGAAGACATTCCAGAAGCTTTACTAAATGTGCCGACCTGTACAAGTAGACTTCGAGTGACTACATCAATGCGTCCTCTCTGTGGCACAGTCACAGGCTCATTGCCACACCGAGCTGGAGACTTCACGGCCTGTGCGCTAATAGTCACATTCAGCACTCCTGCAATAGAATACATTTAAAAGAAATGCCACTTCTCATACACAACACCTCATGCAAGTGGAGTTGAAACAAACCAACAACAAGGGGAACAAGTGTCCATTTAAAGGTCTTCCGCCCATTCGCACAGAGACAGGAGGAATATAGAGGAGAGTTGGCTTGAAGAGTGTAGTTTGAGGAAGCTGCTGGAGTTGCTGTGACCTGTCATGGAAGGAAATGGAGTTTCATATTTGAACAAAAAAAAATTAATAAGTCAAATTATTAGACATTTTCTTGGAGATCTCACCATGATGCACTTGGACAAATAGTTGAAGACAGTGGCCTTCAGCTCAAAGCTCTCACCACGGATGATCGAGTAAGGTAGAGAGAGCTCCAGGAAGAAGGGCTGGAAAACAGTCAGCTGAGCAGGGAGAGCCAGACCCAGACCTTTGGGGGACAGGCAGAAAACCTCCATCACCCAAGTGGTAATGGTGTCAGGAACCTTGACATTAACCAGAGCTGTTCCAGAAGCCCTTTGTAGGGGGAGAAGAGATAAAATGAAGGCACCAAGCCAAACCAATCAACAGCAGACAGATTACTGAAGTTACAGGACACTTCACTAACCCCACATCATTAAGTTGCCATAGCCACGTCTGTGGAAACACTTTCCGTATGGTCACTTTAGGTGAATTAGCTGAGCCTACAGTCCGTCTTGGTGGTTCAGCAGCAGCAATTGCCATGACACCAGGACGAAACGTCACTAAAAGCAAGGAACAAAAAGCCAAGCCATTAAAACCTTCTACATACATTTTTGCAAACCCAAATGCACATTTGATGCCATGCAACAGTGGTTCTCAATCGTGGACCTGGAGTGCCTCTGCACAACATTTTGGGGGTCTCCCATAGAGACTGGCTCTACTTAACAGCTGAAGCAATGCGTTAACGGACATCCAAAAATTGCAGTTCTGGGGGTACCTCAGGACAAGGATTCAGATTCACTGCAATAGACAGTCATGAGTAAACCGCAAAAGACTCCAGGGCCACATCAGATGAGGTTTAGTGTCAAAATAAAAACTTGTGTAGCCTAGCATTTGAGCTGTAAAACCACAAGCGACCTACTGAAAATCTGCCTATACATAATGCTTCCTCTATCCTGGACTATGGTAATAATGCATACTTAAATTAGTCGTAGCTAGGCACGATCAATGGATGCTAACGTGTGTGTGCCACCCCCCCCCCCCCAACATTTATACCATGATGAAAAGAATTCACACTGCAACCCCCCAAATGTCAAAGAAATCTACACCCTTGTATGGCAACTACTAAAAGACGTTGACAGTTGCACAACTACAGGCAGTGCAGCCACACCGTTGCCTGTGGTGAGGGGGGCAGTGACAGTCACCCAAAATGGGATTGATTCTTACACATCCCAAAGGCCAATGAAAAGGCCAAAACTTAGACTGCAGCTAAACATCCAGTCTACACTTCAAAAGGCTCAGTGACACTTCAAACTGGCAGTGGCCGATTTAGCTTTATTAGTGCTTAAATCATACCTTCCTCAAGGTTGCACTGTGGTTTTAGAGCAGCCAAATTGGTTACAATCTTCAGCCCCATATTCTGTCAAACAGTAAAAACACAGTACAATTAAAGCACACTAGAAAGTAAAGGTTACTGGCACCAAATGAGTAATGAAAGCTTTCAATATACTATTAAACTGGCCAAGTACTTGGTTACCTTTAAGGTGTAATAAGCCTGGGTATTGCCCTGGGGTCTTGGAATAGGCAAAATGCTCCGGCGTGCAGAAGCAAGAACAGGTATAATAGGCAGCCAGGGTACAATAGGCGGACATTCTGGTTCATCCTCTACGTCAAAAGGGTAACCAGAGAGTGTCTGGACTGGCAGCAAATTGAAGATCTACGATTGGGATACAAAGTGGGCATTCCAGTTGCTGTCAATGTTTTTGGCAGAAGCATCAACTACACAATGGAAGTGTGTAGACCGTTTACAACTGATATGCAAATCAAAAGACCATAAACTCTGTACAACACACTGGATTGGATCACAAATTTAGAGACAAGTCCAGTTAGTTCCCAGAAATGCAAACAAGTCATTTAAAGAGAAGGTGCATTTTACCATGGTGTAGAAAAGGTAGGGGACCACAACAGTAAGTGTAATTGAATATAGAGCACACACCGCTTCAGCAGTCAAACGTCTCCCTGGCTCCAAAATTAATACACTCTGATCCACAGCACTAAGGCAACAAACCGAACCAGGTTCAGCAGAGAGTTTTATGGTGTTCTTCTCTCCTGGAACCGCTTTATCAGGGGAGAACAGCACAGACACCTGCAACAAAACCAGGGTTTAAGTGACAGATCTTGCTGCAAGCTCCATTTTAGAGGATGGCGATATACTGTAAAGGTGCCAAAAGACCCCAAACAAGCTTTACCCACCATACCTGGGTTCTTAAACAGTTTTCGGTGTCAACATGTTTGCCATCAGCAACTACACTTTCACTAGGTAGAACGCAGTATGCCAGAATTTGCACTACTGGAGCGAGATTTGGTCCTACAGAGAGCATGAAAGACACCGTGCCACTCAACACTGCATTAGAAGCAGTCACTTGAATAGTCTCGTATCCATGTTTAACAATCACTCCTTTGGACAAGACCTGTGACAAAGACAACATTGCCAATAACCAAACAGCACAGCCAATAATAGAACTACTCCGAGGACTGTGGTCTTTATACAAACCATGTAGACAATGTCTGTGCTGTAGACACCGTCAAAGGTCTCTCCAACAAAAGAATATTTTAAGGTGACTGGAAATGACACACCACACTTCAATGGTTGCTTCAGCTCCACTATAGTAAGTGTACTCATTGTTGGAGCAGTGGAAGCAGAATTTTGAAAAAGCTGAACAGTTTTCTCTGCTGAAGTGAAGTATGCCTCTTTGTAGCCATTAACATTATCTGGAGTAACGCTAGCCTGAAAGAACAATCAGCACTTATTAAAAAAATAAAAACCACCCCACTTCAAGAATTCAATACACAGACAAACTCAAATTCTACCGTCAGAAAAACATCATTGTTGGGAAAACTGGTAGTACTGATGGAGAAGGATGCCAGTCCATTGCGGTCCGTTTTGAGGCTCTTGAGCTCTATTGGGGGCCAGCTCCAATGTCCCAAGATATATACAGCTTTGCCTGGAATTGGCATCCCACTGAAACTGGTAACTCTGACCTGTGTAGTTGGAATTTAAATATTTAAGAAACTTCCATTCAATACACTGAGCTAGTATGAAATTTGTACTTGCCTTTCCCTCTAGAACTGATCCACGTGTAAAGATATTAGGGATCTCCATAAATATGACCCTTCCAATTTCATACGTTAAGAATATAGTTTCAGATTTTGTCTGGACTATATCTAGAGAGTTGGAACACAATCATGATCTGCTGGTTAACATTAAAAACCATACATGACACTATACAACATACAAGGCAGACTGTACTTTAGAAATTTGTCAAAAGCTTACCCGTTCCTTCTTCAGTTACACTTGCATTTACTAGGAGTGAATCTTGCAGAGAGCTCTCAAATCTGGAGCTCAGGAAGGCAGATGTACTGAAGATAATGGAGGCACAACCGGTCTCATTCATCTAAGAACAGTGGGAAGTCAAAAATATAGCCACCGCAAGTGGCAATCAGGGGCCAAGCACACATGGACCTTGTTCACAGTAGCTTTTCATCTTGTTTTTGACAAAATGAAAACATGGGACAGACTTGGTATATTCAATGGGTTGTGTGTTTTTTTTTGCCTTGATTCCCTCCTCGAGTTGTGAATATTAGATGCGATCTAAAACCTTTATATGGCTTCATACAACGCATGCAGTTGAAGAGACTGCAAGTCTCTCAGCCTTGTTCATTCTCATCAAAAATCTAATATACCACTACTGTGAATAAGGTCTACAGCCAACACAGGCTATTAGGTCATCAGAATGTTGTGCATCCAACTATTGGAATACATCTGGCAAATTGGTCGTTTGTACATTTCTGATTCTCAATGAATGGCTTAGGCTAGATATTATGTGTCAGTGTGCGCATAAATGACGACACTACACACAGCAGAGTAAAGGGAACACTTTGAAGGGTTTAGAGACTAATTTTTGATAACTTTGTCAGGAGGGTCTGTAGATGTAAATTAAAATTGTGGGAACAGGCAAACAGCCTAGGAGGGGTTTGAAAAAGTAGGTTATAGCCCTTACGGTTGTTGCTAATATCTCTGCAATGTAAAAGCCTATAGCGCTAACCAGGCAAGTCAGATGGGAGTGTGCACGCTTAAGTTGGGGGTTTGGATTTGGGACCATCCTGCCAAGTTTGGGGATCTCTACAACGGTCTCTGACGCCAAGACACTTTTAGAAATATGAAGATCAGTACAAACACAATAAGGTTCCAGCACTTTCAGTGCTTGGGCCCCTAAATATCAAGGGTAGGGACTCACCAAACCAGTTTTATCAGAGCACAGAGGAATCATCCCAATTTCTGTTCTGAGCTGAAAAGGATTACGGCACACCTGAACCCATGCTTTACCAGGAACAGGTTGTTCATATGTGTACCTGGGAAATTATACAAGCAACAAATTAAAACAATTAGCCTAGTCATTCCAAATGGGGGGCGGGGGGTCAACTTACCTTCCACAAACCTCAATCTTAAGCTCAACTTCACCAACACTCTGTGTCTGTGGCACTTTCACAGTGATGTCAAACTTGGGTAAAACTGGGTTAGAAAAATCTAAACTCAACTCCTGCTGAAAAACAATCTATAAAAATGTTGCTGTACATCGTACAATGACTTACCATACTTTTTCACCTCAAAAGGCCATTTAAAAATCTGGTCTCCAATAAAAGCCATCAGCGTGTACATGCCTAGTTGAGCTTCTGGGTTTAATTCATGAGAAAGCTGCAATATCCACTTTGAGGAAGAAACATTTGTCCACTGACCAATCCTGTTATTCTTACTGTCCTATTAAAAATCAGAAAAAGCTCAACAAAATGCTTGATAAAAGCACCCAAAATTTTATCAGAAGCACAGTGTTTTGTCCAAACCATGTACAGGTGAACCTTACCTCCACCACAACCATACTGTACTGTAAAGAAGAAGAGTACCACCATTAAACATTTTAGCATCACAATTCAACTCTGTACACATGTGCTCCAGAAGTATTGCATGTGTGGTGTGTTGGTATAAGAGAGAGAAGTAAGAACCAACCATTTGATCAAGAGGCACAAAATTGTCATCCATGGTTACAACTCTGAAGAACACTGCAAAATGAGAACAAAGTTACAAATATGACAGGCTTGACAAGAAATGCAGGCTAAATATTTTCTACACTCCAAATATTGAAGCGTCAATCATTCACAGCTCACCTGTCTGTCCTGGATTATAGATGGGTTTATCCGTTTGGATGAACGTCAAATTGCCGAAACTTTTCAAAAGGACTTTTCTCTCCTCAGCCACGTTAAAAGACCTCCCCTGAATTATGGTCTTTATTTTTTGCACTGATTCTCCCACAACCAGTGGAGCCTTAGAGAAATAAAGGGGTGGGGGGTGTAATTACAACCGTCACAAAGCATAGCTCGAGAGACAAGCAAATATTAGTTGTGGCCATTGATGACGGACCTGGAAGTTAAGGCAGTGATGAAATCCAATCTTAGTTTTAATCTCAAACAGCACCGTATTCAGGTCCTCATTAACCAGATAAATCCTCATTGAAAGGGTCTCATTTGGCTTGTAAAGACTAACACAAAGTTTGGGCTGAGAGCCGGACTCAATCACTACAGGAAACGTTACTATGAAAAATCTGTTGGGAGACAATGAGAGATAAGTTTCAGAAACAATATGAAAACCACACAAGTTGAGGCTGCAGTGCAAAAACTCCACAAGATTGCAAAGTGTGCACAAAGAATTCACTTCCAACATAGGCTAAGAGTTTTAAATCGTTCTTTTGATTCATACAGTATTAAGCACAGTAATATTGCTTAGGTGAACAGAAGCCCATACACACGATATTTCTCAATTTAGCCCCATTTAAGACTTCCACATTTGTAGTGTAGCATTTTTTCATGGCCACCTCATTAAATGTTTTAGAACTTCTCAAGTCAAATCAGAATTTGAAATTGTTCATTCTGTGTGGCTCAGTCTTGATTAGAGCCATTTTGTGCAAATCAGGCAAAGTTTAAATGAGCAGTTGTTAGAGGAAACAAAAACCAATCCAAGATGCAGGCACAAGGTGACGCATTAATACGAGTAGTCCATTTGAATCACTGTAATTAGAAAAAAAAAAAAAAAAAGAATAGTCTCTTTTGAACCGTTTGGCCTAGAGACAAGTGCATTTGAGCGGGTGGTGCCAAGCCCCAGATTGTCTGGGGGCCATTTAAGCCCACCTCTGTGTGCTAAATGTTATCCATTTTCCAAACAGTTTATTGGGCTGCCATAGACTCCCAGCCAAGAACACAAAGAAAAACGGATACAATAGTGCCCCCTTTTGTTCCCTCAAATTAATTCTGATGGAAATTTGTTATCAAATTGAAATGCAGTAGTCTTACTAGGCCAAAATATTTGCACCATTTGAAGATATTGTATAAAAATTGTAGAACAAAATGTAACGGCACAGGGAGACTTTAGTTATTAGGCTTTTTTTTTTTTTAATTGAACAGAAGCTTCAAGTAACGAACTCTCAAGCCCAGTTCTTTCAGAAAGCTTCATTGTGCCATCACGTAGCCAAATGTCTCAATTCAGGCAACAAAACTGGCAAAAAAAAAAAAATATATACTAGTAAAATACATGTTACCAAAACCATAAATAACAGCGCTTCTATTGCCGTTTAAAACCCCGAGCTCGTCAGTTCAAGTGACTCACTTCATTGTTCATTTACATGGCCGAACGAACCGATTCACTGGAATAAATCCAGACTCTCCAAAAAACATTTAAACCTTTAAGATGACTTACGGTCCTGCTGTTGCGCCATTTACACAGAAGAAAAGGCCTAAAATGAGCCATTTCCAAACACAAATCTCCTTGACAGCCATGATGAATGTCAATCATCCACAGGAAATTTACCAAACCCGTTCAACGTCACAATGAGATGATGAGAAGGACCTGCAACACCAATTATTCGTCTGCTCAACTAATGCAACTGAATTTGTAATTCGAATAATCACTCGGCTAAATTCACTTACTGTTAAAACACATCAACAACAAACTGCCTTCTCCGAACAAGCGAAACTGCGTCATTTAAAGAAGAGATCTAGCCAGCGACTTAATTAATTTACAATAACAGGTAACAGCTGGGCTCAATGACATCAGAGGTTTGCCCCTTCTGAATCTATAGAACCTATACGAAATGTATTTTTAGTATAGATGTTGTTCCTTTTGCCAACACTGTGTCTGCGGCACTTTCACAGTGATGTGAAACTTGGGTAAAACTGGGTTAGAAAAATCTAAACTCAACTCCTGCTGAAAAACAATCTTTAAAATGTTGCTGTACATCGTACAATGACTTACCATACTTTTTCACCTCAAAAGCCCATTTAAAAATCTGGTCTCCAATAAAAGCCATCAGCGTGTACATGCCTAGTTGAGCTTCTGGGTTTAATTCATGAGAAAGCTGCAATATCCTCTTTGTTGAGGAAACATTTACCACCATTAAACATTTCAGAAACATAAACATTGCCAGTAATCCTACTTTTACCAGTTGTGTTGGTATAAAAGAGATGAAGGAAGAGAGAGTGAAGAGTAGGAACCAACCTTTGATCAAGAGTCACAGAATTGTCATCCATGGTTACAAATCTGAAGACCACTGCAAAACGAGAACAAAGTTACAAATATGACAGGCTTGACAAGAAATGTAGGCTAAATATTTTCTACACTCCAAATATTGTGACAGATTACAACTGTCGCAAAGCATAGAGAGAAAAGCAAATATTAATTGTGGCTGTTCTGATGATGGACCTGGAAGTTAAAGCAGCGATGAAATCCCGTCCTAGCTTTCATCTCAAACAGCGCCGTATTCAGGTCCTCATTAACCAGATAAATGCTCATTGAAAGGGTCTTATCTGGCTTGTAGAAACTGACACACAATGTGTTTTATGAGGGCCTTTAGCCCCTGCAACAGGGGGGCTAAAGTCTTCTTCTGTTCTTGGGTGCAGGTGGCATCTTATTTTTCTGGATGCAGGGGGCTGTCAAGTGTTAAGAACAAAATATTTACGTAGCTTTTGATTAAACAGAACTATAAAAAGTGTATTCTGAGAAAAAAATACAGCAAGTTTGCTTTGCTGTGCTCTCCAATTTTCGATTTTTCAGATTGGTTTATTTCAGAGTATAGGTGTTTTATACACACACACACACACTCACAAGGAAAATTCAGTAACTACACATTGTCAAAAGTCCCTTTCAAAAAAGGTCAGTCCACTCGCCAGCCATATTGGGAAGGGAAATCTGAAAGCCATTTAACTCGGTTTACAATTGCTGCAGATTTGGCTTTGTAGGGAAGTATACAGTAACATAGAAATGGGTCAGGGTTAATGATGTGCCACAATTTTTATTTTATTTTATTTTATTTTGTCCAATCTATAAAGTTATTAGAAAATGACTTGAATGCATCTCTACTGTGATGAACCTGCTTTCAGTTTCTGAGTTCAACTTGTGGTATCCTTCCTGCAGACTCATCCTGACATGACCCTCCAGCATGACAAAGCCACCAGCCATACTGCTCGTTCTGTGTGTGATTTCCTGCAAGACAGGAATGTCAGTGTTCTGCCATGGCCAGCGAAGAGCCCAGATCTCAATCCCATTGAGCACGTCTGGGACCTATTGAATCGGAGGGTGAAGGCTAGGGCCATTCCCCCCAGAAGTGTCCGGGAACTTGCAAGTGCCTTGGTGGAAGTGTGGGGTAACATCTCAGCAAGAACTGGCAAATCTGGCGCAGTGCATGAGGAGGAAATGCACTGCAGTACTTAATGCAGCTGGTGACCACACCAGATACTGACTGTTACTTTTGAGATGACTGTATTTCGCTGGGCGGACTTTCGCTGTGGTGAATGCGACCATGCCTTAAAGCTTTACAACACAGCCAAACCTGGTAGAGCACTGATCAAACAATTGACATCAACAATTGATGAACAATTTTACTTCCATCGTCTGCTTATCGCTAAAGAGTTCGGTGACCGCGCGGCAGAGAGGAGAGCCTACTGCAATCTTGGAAACGCCTGCATATTCCTTGGAGAGTTTGAGAAGGCTACAGAACATTACAGGTGACCACCTGTTCAAACTCATTCTTAGTAATGGTTAATAATCTACAGTAAAATAAGCAACACTTTATAATGTTCTGAACTGTATTTAGTAATATTTAGCAACCTTTAATCTTCAGCTCATGAGGGTTGGTTAGGGGGGCAGTGGTTTAAGACCTCATCAGCTTGTCAGGCACAGAACGGGGCACCTTCCTCTAATGGGCCATTAGAGACTAGAAAATTACATTTTACTCCAACCCGAATGTCTTTTTTTCATCAACCAGTATTTGTTATTATGGGTTTTGTTTTGTTTCTGGCTTAGCTCTGACAGTGGTTTTGATGTATAATGGGTGCAGGAACGCTCTGCTGTTGGCGCGGCAGCTAAAGGATTTGGCGGTGGAGGCTCAGGCCTGCTACAGTCTGGGTAACACATACACATTGCTGCAGGACTATGAGAGAGCCATCGACTACCATCTCAAACATCTCATCATCGCTCAGAATCTCAATGACAGGTGTGCTGTCACAGGGAATCATGTAGCGGTAGTAGTAAGTTAGTGGTTGACCGATATGGTTTTATTAAGGTCTGATACAGAAATCTAGAGAGCAGGGTGGCCGGTGGCCAATATATTGCAGATATACTGTATGTAAAATACAACTGAATAATCTTTAATAAGATTATATCAAATGGACAATCAGGCACAGTTGCCAATGTCAATAATCTCAAAATTGCCAGTTATTGTTCAATTAATCAGCCAGGCCTATATATCAGCTTCTCACTACTACTACTACTACTACTACTACTACTACTACTACTACTACTACTATAAGTAGTAACATTATGTGTGACTACACAAAAACACATTAGGTGTAGTAATTTCATATTAATTTATGGAGTTTATGTTTACTGTAGGATTGGTAAAGGCAGGGCCTGCTGGAGTTTTAAAAATGCACATACAGCACTAGGGAATCATGACCTGGCTATGCACTTTGCTGAGAAGCATTTGGAAATCTCAAAAGAGGAATGACCACCTACAGATTAACACATTTATTAGACACTTGGAAGTACCTTGTACTTTTGTTACTTTGGAAATTAAAGTATTTTCGCTAATTCAGAATATCAAAGTCATTATGTGGTAAAACTGCTGTAAATTCTTTGTAACTGAAATAGAACATCACTTTTTCAGCCATCTTGGTTCTGGAAGTATTTTTCCAATTCATTTTTTTGCATAGGCTTTTCATAAAATCCTCCATAGAAGAGTTGTAAGCCATAAACCAAACCAACCAGCTCAGAGGTAAATCACAACCTTACAAAATTTGTTTTGAGGCAAAATGTAATTGACAAAAAGACAAAGGTACAAGACTGTGTACTCACTGTCTGTCATGAGGGCAGGAACTACAGTCCTGTTAAGCATTGTAAATTATGTAATTAAATAAAAAAATTATGGAAATACAGTGGCAAGAAAAAGTATGTGAACCCTTTGGAATTACTTTATGTATAAATAATCTAAGTTAACTATTAGTTTTAACTAATAAAACTACTGTATTGTTCTTGTACATATTGAATATATCAAACAATCACAGTGTAACCCCTAGGCTAATGACATCAACAAAAGCTAATTAGAGTCAGGAGTTGGCAAACCTGGCATCCAATTAATAAAACGAGATTGGAGGTATTGGTTAGAGCTTTGACTTATAAAAAGCACTCAAACATTTTGAGTTTGTTATTCACAAGATGCATCTGCTGCCATGGACCATGTCTCACAAAAAAGAGATCTCAGAAGACCTACCATCAAGAATTCTTGCTTTGCATAAAGCTGGAAAATGTTACAAATTTATCTAGGAGAGCATAGATATTCATCTGTCCACAGATAGACAAATTGTCTATAAATGAAGACAGTTTAGTACTATGGATACTCTCCCTAGAAGTGGCCATCCAGCCAAGACCAAAGGGTTCACATACTTTTTCTTGTCACTGTATATAAAACTGTTGATTTTAGGTTGTTGATTATAAGTATAGAAACAATATATTTTAAGTTTATTGCAAAATATTGTGATATGTACAAATCTATAAGTAGTTTAAGGGTAAAGGGAGACCGAAATTGCATCATTCACATGGCATCATGGGAGTGGGTGGTGGCTCCTGGGCTAATTTCCTGGGCTATGTTGGCCACGGTTCTCTGATTGGTGAAGATTTCTCTGCTGGACCATGGGTATTGTAGTTGTTCCACAGGACTTCTGCTATAAACAAAATAATGAAATAATGCAGGTGGATGGCTTCAACAGAAGCATACTGTACCATCAGTGACTACGTTTACTATGTTTACTTACGACAACGGTATCGCGAGAAAGTAGCGTTCCTGTATAAGCACTGTATATGCGGTATATAAGCGGTGTACGCTTTACTCCCATATACATGTGGCATGGTCAGTAAGCAGCTTTTTCCAGAGCAACGTAATTTCCCTGTGACGCTTGTGTAAATAACAAACATGGTAACCGAGGAAGACTTCACTATTTTATTCTTTGTTGCTGTGTTTGTTTCCTTACCTTTCTATGGTGACCTGCAGCGGAATTGCGCTTCAATAGTGAGGTTTCCCTTTCATGTGAAACTCTGGGATTCCCTCAATGTACCAGCGTATATACGTGAACGTAAGGGACCGTCGATATTTTACAGTGGTGTTTATAAATCGGTATCGTATAATGTATGTGCTTTTCCCACTGTACTCCCAGAAATGTTTTGTTGACTTATTGTTGGGCTCTATCCTATGACGTGTGTTATTCTGTCTTTTCCACGCACATGCACACACTTCAAAAACCTGTTAGAATGCCACTTATGTGTTTACATGGCCGCATAAGCAGCTTTCTCCAGTAGAAACCTAGGTGTGTTAAACCGCTTTCTCATAATTCCTTAAACGGCGTAAATAAATCGGCATTCTCGTTCACGTGACATTTCAGAACGCAAAAATCCAGGAATAACCGCTTTCTTAAGTGCATGTAAACGTGGTCAGTGAAAACCTCTGAGCTCATGGTAGGTCTGTCTTTTAAAGTTATCATTGAAAATCAATTCATCTATGGAAAAAAATTAATGTTTATTTTTTACTTCCGGAACCTGACTGATGCAATCTGTAAGGGAATGTGTTTTAGAATATAATAACTAATGTTTTGTAAATTTTGTGTTTATTGATTTGTGTAGTTAACTGTAAGCAAATACAATAAAAGGCAAAGTGGTGTATTGATGTGTTTTTTGTAAGTGTCCTAATCTCTGCTCTGAAACATCTTGTATACAGACAGGAGATCGTAGCGGTGAGCTCCCTGCTCGCATGAATGTCTCAGACCTTCAGATGGTGCTTGGCCTCAGTTATAGCACAAACAATTCTGTCCTTTCTGAGAACAAGGAGATCAACTACAAACTGCACGGTATAGCACTCAAAGCTGTACAGCACGAACTCCTTTTAGCCATTATGCCATACTACCTCAGGCTCTTCTGGAGGGTTAATCAAAAGAATAAAGTGTTGGGGACAGTGTGTGGCCATTGCGTTTGTTTAAGCTTTTCAACTGATTGGCTGTGTCGGTATCAAAATAGAAATTGTTGCTTTCCAGGTGCCAGGCCCAGCATGAGCCGGCGGCACAGTATGGAGAATCTGGAGCTGCTAAAACTTACACCAGACAAGATCAATGTGAGTGTGGGCGCATATATTGAGCTCCTGCCGGTGCTTTTTGTTTTTTATCAAAAGTGTACCCATCTATCTGATTGACAAGCTATACAGTATTTAAAAGATCTGTGCTGAAACCTAGGGCTGCCTCACTGTTGGTATTGTATCATACATCGCTTTCACACATACAATCTTTTCCAGAAATGTAAACACGACCCTTTCAAAAATGCCGGGACATTTTGCATTGGCTATATCCCTGCATGAGAAGTTGTAACATTACCTGAAAAGTTCAGTTTTGATACTGTGTGTGAACAGAGTTGTAAGATTAACGATTTGAGTACGCACAAGTTCAGGACGTGCTGATGTACGTCAAGTATTTTTAGATTCTATTCATATTTTAGAAGTGGTCTAGTGTAATCCAGCCTTAAAGCACTTCTCTACATCCAATGCGGATGAAGAAATTTGTTGACTGATAAAATAACTAACTATATCTCAGAGTTTAATGGCATTTTGGTGCTTCTGCGTGAATGTCGCGGAACGGAAAAAAGATTGAAACCATTGCATGTGTGAATAGCAGAGTTTATACATTTACTAGTAAAGACAATCCAACAATTTTACTGCAATCTACCAAGTTTCATGTGTGAAAGGAGCTATATGTTCAATATCTTTTCTTTTTTTATTTCCAAAAGTGTTGCCTAAATGGTATCTCACTAGGTTTTGGAACAAAGCAAAGTCATGGTTCCCACAGTCATGGAAAACTTGGAAATATCAGGGAATTTTAAAATTGTGATTTTCAGTCATTGAAAAGTAATTTTCTAGTTTTCCCTGAGACTAAAAATATTGTATCAGCTACTGCTCTTGAGTAGAGTAAAACTTGCAAGCCACATTGATTTCTGATTTGTCTGAATCACCTTTTAGGTCAAAACGGTTCACATGAATCAAACGGTTCCTGGATGGAATTTACTTTTTCAAATAAATCTGTTTCCTGTTCTCACAAATGACTGGAAAGATCAAGGGGGAAAAGTCCTGAAATTTCTGAAAGATCATCAACACCTCTTTAGACAATAAAGAAAAAGTGTATGTTCGTAAATCTCAGTGTCGGGATTCATAAGGAATCATTTAATCCCTGTACTGCAGGGCCAGAAGTGGACCAGTGACATCCTCTTCAAGCCATCCAAATCCACACTGGCTAAATCGTCCTCCAAAGTCTCCTTTGTCAAACGTTTCCGAGGCAAGAAACACAAACTGCAGAGCAGCTCCAGTAAAATCCTCCAGGATACCAGCAACAAACAAGAAACTCCTCAGAACAAAGTAATAAAACCACACACAGAAACCACTACTCAAACACAAAAGAACACAGCATGGTTACGTTACAACTAGATTCTGATTTTTTTGGCCCTCCATAAGTAACAGATATTATATGACCAGTATATATATTTATATATACTGTATAATATATATATATATATATACACTATATTGCCAAAAGTATTCGCTCATCTGCCTTTAGAAGCGTATGAACTTAAGTGACATCCTATTCTTAATCCATAGGGTTTAATATGACGTCGGCCCACCCTTTGCAGCTATAACAGCTTCACCTCTTCTGGGAAGGCTTTCCACAAGGTTTAGGAGTGTGTTTATGGGAATTTTTGACCATTCTTCCAGAAGCACATTTGTGAGGTCAGACACTGATGTTGGACGAGAAGGCCTGGCTCGCAGTCTTCGCTCTAATTCATCCCAAAGGTGCTCTATCGGGTTGAGGTCAGGACTCTGTGCAGGCCAGTCAAGTTCTTCCACACCAAACTCGCTCATCCATGTCTTTATGGACCTTGCTTTGTGCACTGGTGCGCAGTCATGTTGGAACAGGAAGGGGCCATCCCCAAACTGTTCCCACAAAGTTGGGAGCATGGAGTTGTCCAAAATCTCTTGGTAGACTGAAGCATGCAGGGTTACTTTCACTGGAACTAAGGGGCCAAGCCCAGCTCCTGAAAAACAACCCCACACCATAATCCCCCCTCCACCAAACTTCACAGTTGGCACAATGCAGTCAGACAAGTACCGTTCTCCTGGCAACCGCCAAACCCAGACTCGTCCATCAGATTGCCAGATGGAGAAGCGTGATTCGTCACTCCAGAGAACGTGCTTTACACCACTGCATCCGACGCTTTGCATTGCACTTGGTGATGTATGGCTTGGATACAGCTGCTCGGCCATGGAAACCCATTCCATGAAGCTCTCTACGCACTGTTCTTGAGCTAATCTGAAGGCCACGTGAACTTTGGAGGTCTGTAGCGATTGACTCTGCAGAAAGTTGGCGACCTCTGCGCACTATGCGCCTCAGCATCTGCTGACCCCGCTCTGTTATTTTACGTGGCCTACCACTTCGTGGCTGAGTTGCTGTCATTCCCAATCGCTTCCACTTTGTTATAATACCACTGACGGTTGACTGTGGAATATTTAGTAGCGAGGAAATTTCATGACTGGACTTGTTGCACAGGTGGCATCCTATCACAGTACCACGCTGGAATTCACTGAGCTCCTGAGAGCGGCCCATTCTTTCACAAATGTTTGTAGAAGCAGTCTGCATGCCTAGGTGCTTCATTTTATACACCTGTGGCCATGGAAGTGATTGGAACACCTGAATTCAATTATTTGGATGGGTGAGCGAATACTTTTGGCAATATAGTGTATATATACAGTATATATAAAGTCAGAGTGTCCAGCATAAATGTGAAGGACCTCTGTTCGGAGGGGAAAGGAGGAAGCTTGGAGCTGAATGGACATTCAACGAACTTTAATCCAAACACCACATTAAACTTAAAACACAGCAACATGAACACACAGCTTCATTGTCTCACTCTCGGCGTCTCTCTCCCGACTGCAGCTCTGCTCCCGGCTTTGTACCCCACCTAATCACGCTGTCATCACTCACAGCTGGGCGCGATCATTCGCCCCAGCTGCACACCTCGGCCTCGCTCCTCTCTGTCCTCGCTCCGCCCCGCCTGGCCTGCCACACTATTGTCTGTAATGTGTTTAATAATTAACCTTTGACCTTCATGTCCTCAGCATGGGAGTACAGACATGTTAGGAGATGAGGACTTTTTTGACCTGCTGAGTCGTTTCCAGAGCAACAGAATGGATGACCAGCGGTGTGCAGTACAGGATGGGAGGAGCCATCTGTCTGTCAATTCTAACTCCTCCTCCCCATCCACCACACCACCCAGAACCATCAGGAAATGTTAGCCACTATTCTTCTGTCACATTATTATGTTTTCATTTAATTTGTATTTAATTCATTGCATTTAAAATAACATCCAAAAATGACACTTCTGTCATTTACTCACAGTCCTGTTCCAAACCTGTATGACTTTTTCTTCCTTGGATCACAAAATTGCCTTTATCCCACACAAAGAAAGTGAATGGTGACCGAGGCTGTCATTCTGCCAAGCATCTTCACATGTGTTCTATTTGAAGAAAGTCATATGGGTTTGGGACAACACGAGGGTAATCAAATGATGACAGAATTTACATTTTGGGGTGAACTCTCACTTAAACATTTCACACTCTCTCCAGCATTCTCAGAGTCTGCTGCGTCTCCGGGGCAGGAGCCGTTTTTCAGACTGTTGGCGAGTGCTCAGGGCAGGAGGCTGGACGAACAGAGGGCGGGAACAGGAAACAGTCTGCCCGGACTGCGCACCCTGTCTGAACACAGTAACACTAACAGCAGACACATGATTTTAAGTCAGGTCATGGCCAGCATGGACGCCACCGAGCCTGATGACCAGTTCTTCGACATGCTTGTCAAGTGTCAGGTGAGAGACATTGAATTTGCACTTTCAGTTTCCTCCCTCATATTGATTTATTTGCTATAAAATCAGTATTAGGGTGGGATAGGCTGTTTTAATTTGTAGTTGCTAGACCAGAATAAAACATGAAGGTAGTGATACTTTAATTTTGAATCATTTTTTGCCCTTTTGTCATCTCTGTCAGGGGTCTCGTCTGGATGATCAGAGATGTGCCCCTCCTCCTCCCTCCTCACGTGGACCCACCGTCCCGGATGAAGACTTCTTCAGTCTCATCATACGCTCACAGGCCAAGAGGATGGACGAGCAGAGAGTCACGCTGCCCACCTGCCACTAAACGTACACATGGACCATGAATCAGAACTGTGTTCTGTCTGCTCAGTAATGATAATGAACAATTATCCTTAAATACCATTTCATGTACAGCAATAATGAGTGATTCTATGTTCTGTAAATAACGCATTTTAACTTTTTAATCAGATTTAAGCTCTTTGTACATTTTGTGCTTTTTAAGGTTGTTTTAGTTTAGGATGTATTGCTTTGTTTTTATGATTATTGCAAAGAATTACACCAAGTCTTTTGTTACAAGTTGTTATTTAACATTTTTGCTATCACTGTTTGCCCTTTATTTAGTGCGAGATGTGTATTTAAGAGACAAAGAGCACTGTATTTTTGTAAAATAACAGAATTAAGGTAGCAAGGAAGTGGTTAAACTAGAAAAGAAATATAACTACAATATGTCAAAATACAACAAAAATGAATTTGACATGACTATAGAAATAAAAACCTCTATAGAAACATTTAATGAGACTATGCTCACTTTATTCAGTGATCTTATCAGACATGAAAATATATTGCAAACGTTTTGAGTCTGTACATTTGTCTCAGATTTTTACAGACTATTTAACTAAAATGATTTCATAAAAAATCTTCTCCTTTACAAAAACATTTTTCTCCAAAGCTGTGATATCAGTAGTTCTCCAGGGTAGGGTTGCACCAGCTGTGCGTAAGGTCTCATGTAAGTTGGGACGTAAAGTTCACACTAAGGGCTTAGTAACAACTAGTTAGTTTGTAACTTAGTCAGTGCTTAATTTGGCTGCACCACCTGTTCTTAAGGCAAGACTTAACTAGTAGGTCATAAGCTCTCCGTAAAGTAATGCGTGGTCACATAATATTGACGTTTACCTGTATTTATCCAATAAGCAGCCTTAAAATTTGTACACAGAAGTGTTAAAAATCCATGAACTTCAATTTGATCTTGTTACGGTTGATGTTCAAACCTTGTTTGTTAACGTAACTGTCAGCTGTGATAAATTAAATCCCCATTAAAATACCATACGTAATGAAAGTAGATTGAATAAATAGCATATCTGCTCTGTGTAAATAACAATATATAGGAACTGTATCTAAAATGAATGAGGGGTGATAAATAAATACTACTACAACAGGCTGGAAAAATAAACATTTATTCATTTTAATATCTTATATATTTCGTATATGTTGACACTTGACACCCGTTAGATCGGTTTCATGCTGAAGAGCTGTTTAAAAGTATGTTTTTTTTCTCTCTCTCTCATAAATGTAAACGAGTGTAAATGCCAACACCATTATATATGTTGAAAGGATTGATGCCTGTCAGCCAAAACATGAGCTCATTGATGTCATTAAATGAGTCTGCTTTTTTATTCCATCCGTTACTCCTGGTCGGGGTCTTCAGTAAATATAAACTTCCTACCTAAGTTTAATGGTGCAACGCTCAAATATTTAGTAGTGCGTAAATTGTGACTTAATGCCCATTTACGCCACAACTAGGCTAAGTTTTAACTTACTGTTAAAAACTTGCTTGTGTAACCGGTCCCTGAACTCTACCAATCAGAACAAAGACACAAAACATCACCTCTCTCGACATGTTCACTGTTCGGAACCTCAGAAATCAGAATACTGCTTAACCAAAATTATGTAGCCGTAACATTTACGGCAAAATATGTCAACCAGCATTCATTCACTTCAAAATGCCCATAACTGGTTAGATATTTCTTAACTCTTTGGAGGTAGAGTGGTGGTGGTGTAGTGGGCTAAAGCACTTAACAGAAGGTTGCTGGTTCAATCCCCACAGCCACTGCCATTGTGTCCTAGAGCAAGGCACTTAACTCCAGGTTGCTCCAGGTGTATTGTCCCTGTAATAAGTACACTGTAAGTCGCTTTGGATAAAAGCGTCTGCCAAATGCATAAATGTAAATATTGGCTGAGAAAATTACTTCAGTTCTCCAAATATTTTTGATTCATCAAGCTTCTTGATCAAATCTGTAACATCTGACAGGTGGTCCACCGTCAACCTCGTAACAAATACATGATGAATATAATAACCACTTGCAAGCAGAAGTACACAGAGAGTAAAATGGGTAGAAAAAGAATAATTGTATTTTAAAAAGAGCTATTTCTCTCAAAACAAACATACTGACCTTGTCAAAAGCATGACTATTTCATTTTATATGCATAAAACACACTGTAATCACTTCATATGGTTACATATTTTATATTGACTAACAATCATTACTTTCTGCATTAATTTGATTAGTATATTTTTCCCTTATTACAGTCGTTGGTTACACAACATCCCTGTAAGATGGAGAAATGTGTGCGCTGTTTGATCTTCAACACACCCATCTCTCCAGTGTTACTACACACATACATTCATTTCATCTCATTTCTAGCACTAATTAATGCACATATATTATCTGCATCTTTCAGGCACCAGGTAGTGCCAGACTCTGCTCTAATTAAAACATTTGATCATCCTTTTAGTATCGACACACACATCTCTGCAATTCTTCTCAATTAACTAGAGAAGTTAAGTTGTATTTTTCCATTGATTTGCACTTTGATGATTAAACTGAGCAAATGATAATTAAATCAATAAATGAATGATTAAATATCTAACATACTGAATAACATTCATAATGCAGTTATTCATTGTACACTGATTACACATTGTCATTTTTAGATCATTGCATATTGCATACATATTAATTCAATTTTCAAAAATTAATTAACTGAATGATTAAATGAAACTCTTCCATATATTCCCCCCTTTGGGACTTCTACAAAGTCCCACTAACTTAGCCTATTTCAAGAGTGCTACTTCACAATCCAGTCCCTTCACTTTCTATTGACCAATTATAGGTTACGCATCTCTCTTATCAATGACCAGATCATGGAACAGCACTCCTGTGGAGCATCTGGACCAAACGTCTCACCCAACGCTTAACAAGAGAGGAGTAAAAGATCCTGTCTCCCTCAACCCTACACTCAAGAGAGAGAATATTGTGTTATAAGCATGAGCATGTAAATGGTTCAACACTTGCCCGTGGTTTCATGTTATGTAGAATATAACAGAAAACACCATTCAAAATCATAACATTTTGATTAGAGTAGCATAACAGTACATTGGATATAACAGCATAAAGATCAAAATCAGTAAATATATCAAAGTTGTCAAAAATAGTAGAAGTAACCCAACACTAAAAAGTTCTTCTCTTGCAAAGATCCCGTTGACAAAAGATCTTCGACCCAGTTACTATGCATAACGTAGAGGGCAACCACTGGTGAGAGGATAGACTAGCACTTACATCCCAGGGCATGGCTCATCATTCATCTCCTCATATATATCTTCATTGGAGGAATCAGTTTCCTCCCAATTGTCTTTCTGTCCATCCAGGATAGTTGTCATTGTATTGCATTGGACCATTCACATTGATCAATGTCATCTGCTTCGCTGCTGCTCGGATCAAGAATGATTTGATCAATGGTAACACACAAAAGAATATAATTCCTCCCACAAGGATTGTTGTTCCAATCATTATGCTAATTTTAGCCAACCATGCACCCCATTTTCCTAATGATAAGTCGAACCAATCCCAAATTTTCACATCTCTTTTTCTTCTTGATTTATTTCTCCCTCATCATTATACAGACTAATGACTCTTTTAGATCTAGATAATTTGTCAACTTTTTTCAACTGTTTGGTTTGTGTTACTTTGAGATCATTCTTGAAACCATTCCAGGTCTGCGAAGTTGATTGTTGGGAATTCTGGTTCTTCTCATGGTTCTTGGGGTTGGTGTGGCTTGGACCTTCGGTGTCTGTTGCAGCATGTATGTTGTCCGCAGTATCAGGCACATTATCACACTCATCTTCCATCTCCTGATGGTCTGTCAGTCTACTTCCCTCTCCACGTGTAGTTTCTTCTTGGCCTTCTTCACCTTGTATATTTCTTTCAGCATCATGTGACCCTTCTCCTGGTGTTTCTGGATCTTCAGTATCGCTTCCTTCAGATTCCTCTTCAGGCCATTCTCTCACTCTGGGTACCCTGGTGCAATGATGCAGATGGTACCATGTGATGCTACCTTCCACTTGGACTGCTGTTGGTGTTGCTCTCTCGACTTTAAAGGGTCCCTCTCTCCTGGACTTTCTGCTGAATACTCTCAGATACAACTGACCACCTGGAACAGTTGAACAGGGTACTTCTGCTTCACTAGGCTCCTTCCTTTTTTCATGCAGATAGATAGCGTTGTGTATTGCAGTTAGTTGTTGCATATCCGCTTTCAGTTCCATTTGCAATTGCTCAAGCGTGGGTCCTTTATAAGGACCTCTCCAGTTTGGCACAGGCATGGGTCAACCTGTAAGCATTTCATGCGTGGTTAGATGCATATTTTGCATATGATAGCTCATTAAAGCAAGAGGCAAAGCACCAATCCAACTGAGCATAGTGCTCTCACATATTTTGTTAAGTTTTGCCTTGAGGGTACCATTTACCCTTTCTACCATTCCCTGTGATTGTGAATGATAAACACATCCTAGTCTCTGTTTTGTTCTTAGTTGTTGTCAAACTTGTAACTTCTTTACAGTTTGTTGTATAAACACTGATCCATTGTCTGAACTAATTTCTGACAGTATTCTGAATGTAGGTATTACTTCTCTTGTTAGAAATTTGATTACTGTTCCTGATCCCTGATCTGCTGATGGTACTGCTTCCAGCCATCTGCTGAATCTGCATACTACCACAAGCATATAGCGCTTTCCTTGCACTCTCTTTATCATGTCCACATAATCAATAACCAAATGTTTGAATGGGCCTTCTGGTACTGGTATGTGACCTATGGGTGTTGTTATTTCTTTTCTGACATTGTTTTGAGCATAGACTTCACATGTGGACAGAAACTCATTAATCTTCGCTTCCAAAAATGGAGACCAATATCTCTGTTATTTAATTTTCCTTATCACTTCCCCCTTGCGCAATGGTCAAAACCATGTGCATCTGAAATAAGAACATTGAGAAGCAAAGTTGATGCAACAATCTGTCATTCATTTGAAGGCCATATGCCTTGTGAATCTTTCTTGGCACCCCTATGTTCCCACGTAGTGTGCTTGTATGGGCCTGCTTCCTGTTGAATTTTAATTATATCATCCAATTGTGGTTATGGTTCAATAAGAACCATTGGTGCTAATACTGCTACTTGACAGCCAGAAGCCTTTTTGGCTTCTAAATCTGCTGCATTATTTCCCTTGGTGACAAAATAATTGCCCTTTTTGTGGGCTTGACATTTAATGATAGCCAATCTTTTAGGTAACATCATTGCAGAAATCAACTGTTTTGGGCTTTCAGCTGTTCAGAGCCGATCGCATCGCGGAGTTAACGGGGAAAATAAGAGGTGGTGGAACATGCTTTTACATCAATGAAAGTTGGTGTACAGATGTAACAATGTTAAAGAGGATGTGCTGTCCTAATTTGGAAGTGTTCTTTATTAACTGTAAGCCTCTCTACTCACCGCGGGAGTTTTCCTCGTTTTTTCTGGTGAGTGTGTATATCGCGCCAAACGCGTGTTTGAATGTGGCACTGCAACAGCTGGCTGATCAAATCACAGACATGGAACAACAATACCCAGACTCAGTTATTATTATTCTTGGGGATTTTAACAAAGCAAATCTCACATGTGAACTGCCCAAATACAAACAGCATATTACGTGCCCCACCAGAGACAAGAACATACTGGATCATTGCTACACAACAATTAAGGATGCATATCGCTCTGTCCCTAGAGCAGCTTTGGGACTCTCTGATCACTGTCTGGTTCATCTTCTTTCAACCTACAGGCAGAAATTAAAATCAACCAAGCCAGTAGTAAGGACTGTAAAGAGATGGACCGATGAAGCAGAGCGGGAACTACAAGCCTGCTTCAATTGCACAGATTGGAGTGTTTTTGAGGCTGCAGCCACAGACCTGGACGAGCTCACAGATACTGTTACATCATATATCAGTTTCTGTGAGGATATGTGCATTCCTACTAGGACTTATTTAAAGTTCAAAAACGACAAACCGTGGTTTACAGCAGAACTCAGGCAGCTTCGTCAGACCAAAGAGGATGCTTACAGGGGTGGGGATAAAGTCTTGTACAATCAGGCCAGGAACACAATGAACAAGGAAATCAGAGTGGCTAAAAGAAGATACTCTGAGAAGCTGAAAAATAAGTTTTCAGCTAACGACCCTGCATCAGTGTGGAGTGGCATGAAACAACTCACAAATTACAGGACTCCTACCCCCAACCCTGTGGTGGACCAACAACTGGCTGATGACCTGAATGTGTTCTACTGCAAATTTTAAAGGCCCAATCTCACACCCCACACCCACTCTGACCTTCACTTCACACAAACACCAACACCTCCTGCAACCCCCTTCCTCCCCCTCCTGCTACTCAACCTGCACTTAAGATCTGTGAAGATGATGTGAGCCGCGACTTTCGGAAACAAAAGACGAGGAAAGCTTCAGGCCCAGATGGCATCTCACCAGCGTGTCTTCAATTCTGTGCTAACCAGCTGGCCCCCATCTTCACACAGATCTTCAATAGATCACTGGAGCAGTGTGAAGTCCCATGCTGCTTCAAACACTCAATCATTATTCCTGTCCCAAAGAAACCAAAAACCACAGGACTTAATGACTACAGACCTGTCGCCCTGACGTCTGTGGTCATGAAATCATTTGAGAGACTGGTGTTAGCCCACCTGAAGAACATCACTGGACCCTTTCTAGATCCCCTTCAATTTGCTTATCAAGCAAACAGGTCTGTGGATGAAGTCAACATCGGATTGCATCATATCCTGCAACATCTGGACAGACCAGGGACATATGCAAGGATCCTTTTTGTGGACTTCAGTTCAGCTTTCAACACCATCATCCCAGCTATTCTCCGGACTAAACTACACCAACTCTCCCATTTCTATCTGTCAGTGGATTACCAGCTTTCTGATGGACAGGCAGCAGCTTGTGAGACAGGGGAAACTCACTTCCAGCACCTGTACAATCAGCACTGGTGCCCCTCAGGGACGTGTGCTCTCCCCACTACTCTTCTCCCTCTACACCAATGACTGCATCGCCAAGGACCCCTCTGTCAAGCTCCTGAAGTTTGCAGACGACACCACTGTCATCGGCCTCATCCGAGATGACCATGAGTCTGCATACAGAAGGGAGGTTGAACAGCTGGCTCTCTGGTGCAGTCAAAACAACTTTGAGCTGAACACGCTCAAAACGGAGGAGATGATTGTGGAATTTAGGAGGAACACCCCAACACTGACCCCCCTCACCATTCTAAACAGCACTGTGGCAGCAGTGGAGTCATTCAGGTTCTTGGGCACTACCATCTCACAGGACCTGAAGTGGGAGACTCCATTGTGAAAAAGGCCCAGCAGAGGTTGTACTTCCTTCGCCAGCTGAGGAAGTTCAACCTGCCACAGGTGCTGCTGATACAGTTCTACTCAGCAGTCATTGAGTCTGTCCTCTGCACTTCAATAATGTCTGGTTTGGTTCAGCTATGAAATCAGACATCAGAAAAATATAAAGGACAATTCGAACTGCTGAGAGGATTATTGGTTGCCCCCTGCCCCCTCTTCAAAAACGATACACTTCCAGAGTGAGGAAAAAGGCTGGAAAAATCACTCTGGACACCACTCACCCTGCCCACTACCTTTTTGAGCTGTTGCCTTCTGGCCGACGCTTAAGAGCTATGAGCACTAGAACTGTCAGGCACAGGAACAGTTTTTTCCCTCAGGCTAACCATCTCATTAACAGTTAAATTGACCCATTGAGCAATAACTATGTGCAATACACAGTTTAGTCTTTATTATATTTATCCAACACATCCAACCTCTTCTGCCATTTCATTTCTCTGAAAAAAAAAACAAAAAAAAAACATTTGCACTGTACATAACAGATTTGTATTTGCACTGTACATAATAGATAACAGATTTGTATTATATTGCACTACATATGTGTATGTGTGTGTCTGTGTGTGTATGTACGTATGTGTATAAATTGTTTTTATTTTTTATTATTATCTATGTCTTGCTGCTGTTTTTGTATTGTATTTTGTATTGTTTTACACTGGAAGCTCCTGACACTAAGACAAATTCCTTGTATGTGTAAGCATACTTGGCAATAAAGCTGATTCTGATTCTGATTCTGATGATTATACCTTATCGTAATGTAACAACACTTATCTTCAATACAACCTGTTTAAAATCCAATTACTTAGTTGACTTTAGTTTAAAGTGACACACTGGACTCAAAGCTTTATTGTTTGTCCAGATAATGTGATTTCCCAAATGAAATTCAATCACTTTAAAGTTCTTTATAATTTCAATATTCTTACTTCTCACGGTGATATGAACTTTAACTCTAAGCACAGTTATACCACTTGAATGTATAAATTCCCTGTATGAAGTCAAATAAACTTCTATGCTACAGTCTGGTTTGGGAGTTTTGATCTGCCACACGTCCAACAATAACAACAGCTGCTCTTTCTCAGTTTGGTTAATCCTGTTCTTCTTATCACGCTTCCTTCATGGCATGAAAAGAGCAGCCCAAGGCTAAATTTTGTCCAGCCAGCTAAGAGTTAACTTTTTGCTTTCATGCACATTTAGTTTTATGGGATACAGCTGTGTTGTCTCAACGTTTTTATTCTTTTTCCTATTGTCAATTTATACTGTATTACATTTACCCATCCATATTCTTTATCATTGGTACTAACTCCACTATCATACAACCAGGATATCTTTTAAGTGCCCTCTCTGCCTCTAATGGTCGGATTTCTTCTACCTCATATATTGATGGAAAGTCGATAATAGGCCTAAATAGATTTCTTTCCTGTAAATTACATATATACTTCTCATTAGTAAACCTGCAAAGCCAATATCTCGGAACATTTTTAGTTTTCTCTGTGTTTACGAAGAAAATACCTTTCTAAATTTTCACAAGAGACAGGCTTTCATTCCTAACATTCATTCAACATATAAAAGACAACATTTTATCCTTTAAAATGTATATGTCTACAGACCTATAAAGAGCATTTAGTAGAGGTTTTAAGCATTATAAGAACAAAGAAAATCTATCGTTTCCCTACAGTTTGTGAGCTGCTGAGCATGACTTTTTTCAAAAGACAACAAAAATGATCTTATAATAATTATGAGTCTGTATATTTTAATGTATAAAAAGCGTGTCTACATATCTATTGACTTCAGTAAAATGTGTTAAAGAAATGTGTCTAAGAACACAGCAGATCTATCTTATTTCCTACAGTCTGACGACTGCACACCAACATAAAATACATGTGCAATACACAGATCTAGTAATCTGCTTAAATTGGCAAAAACAACCGATCATACTATTACCTCGCAAAGATAATGTGAAAAGCATAACTTAATGAAGACTCAGGCACTGATATAAACTCCACTAACAATGTGTGCTTAAAAGAAGGATTGTCCTTTGTTTTTTGTTTTTCTTCTGCAGTGCATTCTGAACGATATGCCGATAAATAACTCTCATTTGTACGTTCCTCATCTCTAGATTATTAATTTAGATCAACATCAGTGTCGATAAAAAACATGGATAAATGAGCATTGTTGAAAGCAACTTTGTAGAAATGAACTGAGCCGCGTTGATTAGACTGTCTGACTGATGGCCTATTAATTAAGCATTGTTTTGACTCATGAAACTCAACTGTGATTGTCGTTCAATCAGCCCAAACAACAAAAGCAAAGAATCCTGTATACAAATCCACCATTTGGACTTGGTATGGGATTAGCTTGGAAAAGTGCGGGGGACAAAAATCACCTTTTTAAAGAATTATTTTTTTAAAGAGTGATACGCCCTTGGGTACAACGCATGGTGAAGGTGTTGTATCGAATTGTGATTCCCGTCGGAATCAGTTTCCCCCTAGCCCCGATAGGGTACGGGGTTATAGTTAGGGTAGGTAGGGTATGGTAGGGTAGGATTGGGCTTAGGTTTGTGCATGGGGGAACGCATTCTGACAGCGGAGAATAACTATTGAACGCATCAACATTTTTTTCAGTAAATATATTTTTAATGAGGCTATTCACATGCAATTTTCACCAGACTTTGGTATTAACTCAAGAAATCCACACATATAAAGAAATCCAAACATTAAAGTCCATAAATGAAGTTATGTGTAATAAAGAGGAACGACACAGGAAAAAAGTATTGAACACGCTAACTGAAATGTATTTAATACTCAGTGGAGAAGCCCTTGTTTGTAATGACAGCTTCAAGATGCTTCCTATATGAAGAAATTAATCGGCCGCAGTATTCAGGTGTGATTTTGGCCCATTCTTCTAAACATATTGTCTTTAAATCTTGAAGATTCCGGGGGGCCCTTTTGTGAACCTTGATCTTTAGCTCTTTCCACAAATGTTCAATTGGATTCAAATCAGGTGATTGACTGGGCCATTTTAACACCTTGATTTTTTTCTCTGAAACCAATTGAGAGTTTCCTTTGCTGTATGCTTTGGATCGTTGTCCTGCTGGAAGGTCCACCAGCATCTCATCTTCATCATCCTGGTGGATGGCAGCAGATTCTTCTCAAGAATCTCCCGGTAGAGGGCTCCATTCGTCGTTCCTTCAATTATATGAAGTCTGCCAGTAAAGTACCATGCGGTGAAAAACAGCCCCACACCATGATGCTTCCACCTCCAAACTTCACTGTTGGTATAGTGTTTTTAGGGTGATGTGCAGTGCCATTTCTTCTCCAAACACAGTGTGTAATATGACAGCCAAAAAGTTCAATTTTGCTCTCATCTCACCAGACTACACTCTCCCAGTATTTCATAGGCTTGTCCAAATGAGTTGTAGCAAACTTTAAATGAGCTTTGACATGCCTTTTCTTTAGTAACGGAGTCTTGCAGGGTGAGCGTGCATAGAGGCCATGGCGGTGGAGTGCATTGCCTATTGTTTTCTCTGTGACGATGGTACCTGCTGCCTCCAAGTGTTTCTGGAGCTCTTTCCACTTGGTGCTTGGCTCTTGGGCTACTCTTCTAACTATTCTTCTGACTCCCTGGTCATAAATCTTGCGAGGAACTCCTGTGCGTGGCCGGTTGACGACGGAGTGATGTTGCTTCCACTTGCGGATAATGGCCCCAATGGTGCTTACTGGAAGATTCAGAAGTTTTGAAATACGTCTGTATCTGATTCTATCTATATGTTTCGCAACAATAAGGTTGCAAAGGTCTTGGGAGAGCTCTTTGCTTTTACCCATCATGAGATGTTTCTTGTGTGACACCTTGGTAACGAAAAGCCTTTTTATAGACCATCAATTTACTAACCCAGCTGATATTAAGTTGCACAGTTAGGCTCTACTTCATGAATGGATGACTTTTCCCTCTCCTTTTCTTAAATTTTTTCTTTTTTTATAAATTGTGACTTTAGAAATGAATTTTTAAATAAATTACTTATCACCAGTTTTTTCTTTTTAAATTTTTGCGACTTGCAAATTGCTGTGGGCTATACCATTATCACGGGGGTGTAGTTTGGAGGAACAGACTTGCATGGACGTTCAGAAGGAAACCTATGGCACGCATTGGGGTATTATTGACAATGGGCAATAGCGAGTGACGGATCACATGATTCCGTCCACCTGTCTCTCCGAAGATTTTTTTTCTCTCCAAGTCTATTTAAAAAGCATTCTCACAAAAAACGTGGTAATCTCCTGGATTGCTATGAATTTCCTTTTAAATTGAGGGTTATTGAAAATGTATTATGTATTAAGATCTTTGTAGCTTACTTGCCAATTCATTTCTCCTACTAAGGAGAAGAAAACTGCTTCATGGAGGCTGGACAAGTGAAGAGCTCCGAATTCTGAAAATGAATCTTCTTGTAAAGGTGTTAATATATAAGAATAGATCAATAAGAATAAACGAATGGATTTATTTTGGAATGATAAGCGTGAAATTCGGGACTCTTTAAGGCAATGGCGGCTGGCTGGACTGGCCAAACAGGCTACGAGTGGCAGTTTGGTAATTAATTAATTTAATGTAATGGGAATACATTTGTTAAATTTTATTTTTTATTTTTTAATAATGCACAAGAATAGATCCAATAGAATTGATTAATGCAATTCGTTTCCGAGTCAGAGTAGAAGGAGGAGCGCAAAATTCAGAGCTGTTCAAAGCAATAGCAGCTGGTACTCGGCCAGTTATGAGCCACAGTTTTCTTCCGGTTGGAAATGAATTTCATTCAAGGAGAAATTGACCTCGTAAATTGTGAGCTCCTTATAAATGCCTTAATACATAAGAAAAGATGAGAAATCGAACCCCAATCATCCACTCAACTGCGGGGATCGAACGACGCAAAGCCGTAACTTTTATGCTTGTGTGGCCCACTAAGTGTACAGATGTGCTTGCCACTCTGTGGGTCGTGCGAATGGTTTATCTACTCTAGTGTCTCTCCCTCTTGCCCTTGTTCCAATATAATCACCCCCTCTGCGTGCCAATGGTGGCACGTACGCGTGCAATAGGTTTGGTACAGCCCACAACGCATTTTGCAAGACACACACACACACACACAAAATAGAATATTGGTGATGTAACTTATTTAAAAAATAATTTCCTAATTGGCAATTTAGAAAAAAGTAAAATTGAAGAAAAGGAGAGGAAAAACTAAATTATCCATTCATGAAGTGACCGGAAAATGAATAATGAAAGTTTCAAATCATTTTTCTATTTTTGTGTTTGGATTGTTGTGGTCTGAAAAATGAACTGTAAAGAGTTACACGGACCTAGAACCTTTGAAGACCCTCTTTTGACCAAATCCCGGATTTTTGTTTTGTTTTTTTTAAGCAGTACGGGTAAAGTGGGACAGAGGGAAAATGATTCTCTAGAAAATATCTACATCTATTTGGAGTGAATTTGTATATTTTCATATACACTTTCACATCATAACATTAAGTTAACGTTTACCTTTTTATAACCTTAACAAGATTTACCTCAAATTTCTGTCATTTTCTTTACCATTGCTTTTCCTAACTGTGGTCATGAAATGAGCTCTGCCACACATCCTAAATTAAAATCATCAATTTAAAACCTCAAAAAGATAAAGGGATAGTTGACCCTAAAATGAAAATTCTCTCATCATTTAGTCACCCTCATGCCATTCCAGATGTGTATGACTTTCTTTCGTCTGTTGAACACAAATGAAGATTTTTAGAAGAATATTTCAGCTCTGTAAATCCAAAAATCTGATGCTCCAAAAAGCACATCAAGGCAGCATAAAAGTTATCCATATATGGTTTAATCAATGTCTTCTGAAGTGATCTAATCTGTTTTGGGTGAAAACAGACCAAAATATTGCTCCTTTTTCATTGCACACCTTGCAATTGCAGTCTACAGGTCTGATCATTATTTCAAGTTCGATTACACTTACTATTACAGCTGATGTCAAGATTTACAGTAAAACAGGACTTAAATATTGAACTGTTTCTCACCCATAACTATTATATCACAACTGAAGACATGGATTAAACCACTGGAGTCTTATGGATTACTTTTATGCTGCCTTTATGTGCTTTTTGGAGCTTTAAAGTTTTGGCCCCATTGACTTGCATTGTCTGGACCTACAGAGCTGAAATATTCTTCTAAAAATCTTCGTGTTCAGCAGAAGAAAGTCATACACATCTGGGATGGCATGAGAGTGAGTAAATGATGAGAGAATTTTCATTTTTGGGTGAACTATACCTTTGATTATTTACTCCCCAAAGATTAGTTTAGTAATGATTTATAATGATTTGAGGAAATTCATATGGATACAATGTGGATCAAGCTTAAATGTCTGTTGTCACTTTAACCATATTCACCCTATATTATACAATTTGCAACATTTACAATTCACATTAAACACGAAAATACCACAAGATAGAGGTAGCAAAAAACTGCCCTGAGAATTGAAATATTAGACTTTTTACATTATACCAGTAAAAGCTCAGCTTTACTAACTAAACTGAAACTACAAAACACTGAGAAAACTAAAACTAACAGAGAAAAATAAATGAAACTTAATTATGGCAATTTGAATATAAAATAGAAATAAAAAAATAACAAAATCCATAACTATTACACTGATTTTGAAGAGGGTGCTGTTCCTTTGGCTGTCCTGAAGGCCAGACTCAAAGTCTTGAATTTGATGCAGTCAGCCAGGGGAGAGAAATCGGTGGTGTGACGTGAGCCGCCTTTGGCTGATGGAAGACCAGGCGCACTGCTGCAATGGTTTACTATTGCGGTGTATCATATTGAGACAGGAAAGGTTTCATTTTCCTGATTTTGTAAAGGCAAAAGTCAGATTGTTTGATATGTGGGCATTTGAAGTTGGTCATCGGCCACCACTTCCGGGCTGTCCTGGATGGCGTAATTGTTAAACAAGTGTTAAAATCTAAAACTGTATGCTTTGGTTCTCCGTTGTCATCGGCAACCACTTCCGGGCTGTCCTGGATGGCGTAATTGTTAAACAAGTGTTAAAATCTAAAACTGTATGCTTTGGTTCTCCGTTGTCACACTATGTTCAGTCATTTGCTAACAAGAATCAACACATATAGCCACTGTGTATTGTAAAGGGTAAATACATTCAAGCAACACAAGACAGAGCACAATTCAGTGTAATGTACAAATTGAAGACCAATTCAGTATTCAAGTATTGCAATGACTTGTTAATTTTGAATGCTGAACATCCTAAAAATGCCAGGAGATTTCTCAGATCTTGAATATCTTGGTCATTTTAGGTTTTTACAAAGGGCTGAAATTTGCCTTACATTTTATTGGCTTTTACTTCGTTATGCCTGTTGTCTTCCCGGTCAAAAATGACCAGCCAATGGAAAAGAATGGATTCATTAGACTACAAAACACATGACTATTAACTGTTCAGGACCACCCTAATCCTTTAGATGAGCACAGATTTGGATGTTTGCAAGTTCCTCAGACAAAGGATTCCTTACTAGCACACATCGTGCATTAAGTGCCCTTTTGTGCAGTGTCTTTCCATGTAGCCTACACTCTTCCATGTACAATTTGGAAATGGAGAATGAAACAGTTCTGTCAAATTAAAAAGCATTATTTAATAATTGGTACGATCAGCTATATGCATTGTAAAGTCCAGATTCTAGGCTTTAAAACTCCCATTTAGTGGTTGTTATTTTACTTTATTTCTGCAGGGAGTACCCACCTACTGGCCCAGTTTAAGCTCTGTTCAATTAATCCCATCAATGAAATTACATTTTTAAAAATGTAAAGTTATTTGGCTACTAAAATTGATAAGTTCTAATGCAACATCTTGAACATATGCAGTATGAGAGTGGGCTGGTCATTTTTGACTGGGAACCAAAAAGGAGTTGGCACAAAACAATTTTTAGTCCTTTGTTTTCAGGTGGCTTGCATCTGGTCTTTCCTTGATGCAAGACTTTGAGAACGGTTACTTGGTTTCACAAGTCATCTTCAGTTTCTTGTGTGAAAGTTTAAAGGACAGAATAATTTTAATGTATATGCAGTAAATACATAAAGACTTGGGATCTTATTAAACTTAAATGCACATGAAGGAGAAACTATTGTTTAATGTATAGATTAATATTTTTACCATTTGGTTTACACAATTCAATGAGGGAATTGTAGCAGTAGCTGAGGCGCAAATTATTGGGGAGAACAAATTCTGCAGTAGAAATCAATGGTTTGACAGGAAAGGGAGGCTTAGTTCAATGCAGATAAGTAACAAAATTAAGATAATGACGTGGTCTACATACACTCAGATGTTCAATCTTTTGTGTGGGTTTGTCAGGTGACACCCACACGCCAAACAAGATTAAAATCTACCCAAGTAGATTTTCTTTGGCCTTAATTCTTGCACTGCTTTATCAAACAGACATCTTAATTCCTTCAAGTACAGAAATGGAAGTGCATTGGAGCATTAATAGATTGCTTGCACGGATTAAGCAAATGGTCTTAAACCATTACATAAAATGCAATATGCCGGATGTCAACTCCGAATTGTGCCCCCGCCCCCCACCCAATTAAAAGCTCCAAGTACAACATATGACAGCTTGAGAATGCTTGTTGGCCTTTAAAACAAGAGACATGGTGCTACAACACAAATTCATAAATATTTTATTGAATTCAAAAGCAACTGGAAGTCTCATGCACAGGGGGAGGAGTAAGTAGTCTCAGACTGGTTACCTTAGAGAAAAAGGATTAGACAAGTTTAGTGGTATGCAGTATACAAGGAATCATTGATAGAAATCATGTTCTTTGATCAAGCCATAGCCTACTTGGTTCATAGTAGTCATAGACTTTGATCACAGCTGGCCTGACATTCTTCACTTGGAAAGCTCTTGTTAGTTGTACACTGAAGCTCAGGGGAATATCTTTCGGAACCTGCAAGATATAGACAAACATGAGCACACACCCACATGTATTCACAGCCATTTAAAAGTGCCACTCTTACCGCTCTCAAATACACTAGGACATGATCATCGTCATAATCAACACGCTCCACGATTGGCACAAATGAATTGGGTGGGGTAAACTAAAAGGAGGAAGTCTAAGATTAGTCATTAACAACTTGCTGTAAGTGTTGACTGTGACCGTCTTTGCCTTAAAAAGGTTAAGTCAATTCAAACCAACCGTTGAGGGGTCTGCTGTGAACCCCGATAGGAGTTTAATATCCACCATTACCATGTTGGTACTTGCTCGTGTCCCACTGTATCTGCAAGAAAGAACATTACACTAACATTTGCTATGCTCATGGTGCAGAGCACACACACACACACGCCGTCTTGGGAACTAGGCAACTACAGCGCATTTAAAACATTCAACCGGAAACTAGTGGGCCGCACCATTTCTAAAAGGAAGTACGTCATGAGGCTCAGTGCAAGTAGTCCACTGCAACCTAAGAGTCCAAGTCTTCCATCCATAATTTAAACTGCAAGTAGCCCAAGTTTGCAATACAGGGAGAAATTTGCCAATTGATAAGACCAAAATCATAATGAGCTGGCATTATAATGCAGGTCTAAAACTGGTTCTTACTTGACAGTGAAGCTCAGCATCAGTTTTGCAAGGCAGTCACCAGTGACCTTAGCTTCAACACTCAATGAGTTGGTGTTCTGAACAGGTGCTGGGATGTTGTAGAACAAGGCGATCTGTATGGGGGTATTCATTAAATGTTAATATATAAATAGTTAGCCACTGAATGAGTAGAAATGACAGAAGCCAACATGCAGTACTGACCTGCACAGACACACAAGCAGAGCCCTTCACGTCAATAGTATATTTGCCTGGAATGTTTTTCAGTGGCTTCTCCTGATACAGTAGCTTGTTAGTCTTATTCACAACAAATTGGTAAGTTTCTGCCACTGACGAGACAGTCACTGTGCTGGAACCACTGGAGTGGAACACTCTGGCGTACACAGACAGAGCCTGAAGGGCCACCACTGTGTCCTAACACCACATTGTGATCATTCGAACGTGTCAATTACATGTAGAAAACACAGGCAACCAACAGTATTAAACAGCATTTTAAAATTAAATAGGTCGAGAAACCTGTGTGGAGGAGAACCCGCCATAGGGATTCTGCTGCTGCACAAGCCAGTGTACAATCTGGTTAGCATAGCCCAGGTCTACTGCAGAGAGTGGATTTACAGTGAGAACAGCTAGCAGCACATACGAGCTGATCTCCACTGCCAAAGAACCAGTCGTTTTGGTGCCAGACACCATCTGAGACCAGTGAAGACCTCCTGCATGACAACACCTTGCTTACAAAAAACATTTGAGGAGCTTATAAAATGGTCAAGATTACAGGTGTTCCTTACCACTTGTAATGGCAACACTGTCCAACTTTGTTAAGAGAGTCTGTCGAGTGTTTGTCTCTCCAGCAAGGCTGAAAGTGTAGGCAAGCAGAGCAGTGGTGTAAGTGTTCATTACATTCCCAATGACCGGCCTCAAGCAGGACAAACCCCTGTCAACTACTGGATCCTGTAACAAAACAATGCATTCGAAAAATGATGTGCAGAGAAGCATGCATTATCAAGTTGATACCTGCAGATGTACTTACAGAGACTGGAGTTTGCAGTTCAAGCAAAGTTATCATAATGTAAGCGGTCATTGTTACATCATCATCTACACCACCCTGTAACGCATTGGGGAAGCAATTTCATTTCCTTGATCACCAGACTTGGATATTCTTGGACAAAAATAAAATCATACCTTCATTTCGTTGTGGTAAAGAAATCCTTCTTCCGCAAAACAACCATCTGGACCTTGTTTACTTACTAACCAGTTTGTTGCATTACGAATGACATCTGGATCAATATATATGTACATCTGTGCTTTGCCAAAACACCTCAGAACAAATGACGTCAACCTGGAAGGGATTTTAAGAAATTAGTTTTCCTAAAATTTACCAGAGGCATCTGCAAAAGGATTCTACATACCATGTATTCCCTAGTCCAGTACCGAATGCACTGTATGAACCATCGGGATGTTTGTAGTTCAGTTCTCTCTGGTATCCTGTTTTGTTTGACAATTAACATGGGGAAATTATATAAACCCCAAAATCGAACAGATGTTCTTACAGGAACCACAATATTCTCAGAATTTGAATTTAAGGTGGTCTTCCAATCACACTCCACTTACCAATCCTTAGGAAGTTAAGGGCCGTCTCTCTGCTGACAGTGGTAAGCTGTTCCATAGACGCCAGGTAGCCAAGAACATAAATAATGGGACAAAATATAGCAGCGTTCTGTTCTCCACAGCCAGATGGCTGCTGTACCAGTCCATCAAGATTCTTTAATGCACGGCCCAATATGTCCCCTACAAGAGAGATGCAAGTCAACCTGAAAGCTCTGCATCCAGTGGAAAGTCCTTTATTCCAACAGTTACACAGCCGCTCTTTGAAAAACTTTACCAACAACTGAAACCGAACATCTGGTGGATCCACTTATTACATTTGCAGGTACAGTCAGAGTCACCTGTTCCAAGACACTGCTTTCTATCAAACACAGAATTAGAGACCCATCTCAGGAGGATCAAGGCAACCTTAAAATCTAAAGTGACAGCAACAGGAAATTGGCAAATCAATTAATGGGGAGGTGGGGGTGCAGACAAACCCTGTGGACACAGCAACCAACTGTAGGTTTTTGTCCTTTCAACACCTTCAGCCTACAAGAAAATACATACATGTAATACAAGTTGATAAATATTGAAGACATTCCAGAAGCTTTACTAAATGTGCCGACCTGTACAAGTAGACTTCGAGTGACTACATCAATGCGTCCTCTCTGTGGCACAGTCACAGGCTCATTGCCACACCGAGCTGGAGACTTCACGGCCTGTGCGCTAATAGTCACATTCAGCACTCCTGCAATAGAATACATTTAAAAGAAATGCCACTTCTCATACACAACACCTCATGCAAGTGGAGTTGAAACAAACCAACAACAAGGGGAACAAGTGTCCATTTAAAGGTCTTCCGCCCATTCGCACAGAGACAGGAGGAATATAGAGGAGAGTTGGCTTGAAGAGTGTAGTTTGAGGAAGCTGCTGGAGTTGCTGTGACCTGTCATGGAAGGAAATGGAGTTTCATATTTGAACAAAAAAAAATTAATAAGTCAAATTATTAGACATTTTCTTGGAGATCTCACCATGATGCACTTGGACAAATAGTTGAAGACAGTGGCCTTCAGCTCAAAGCTCTCACCACGGATGATCGAGTAAGGTAGAGAGAGCTCCAGGAAGAAGGGCTGGAAAACAGTCAGCTGAGCAGGGAGAGCCAGACCCAGACCTTTGGGGGACAGGCAGAAAACCTCCATCACCCAAGTGGTAATGGTGTCAGGAACCTTGACATTAACCAGAGCTGTTCCAGAAGCCCTTTGTAGGGGGAGAAGAGATAAAATGAAGGCACCAAGCCAAACCAATCAACAGCAGACAGATTACTGAAGTTACAGGACACTTCACTAACCCCACATCATTAAGTTGCCATAGCCACGTCTGTGGAAACACTTTCCGTATGGTCACTTTAGGTGAATTAGCTGAGCCTACAGTCCGTCTTGGTGGTTCAGCAGCAGCAATTGCCATGACACCAGGACGAAACGTCACTAAAAGCAAGGAACAAAAAGCCAAGCCATTAAAACCTTCTACATACATTTTTGCAAACCCAAATGCACATTTGATGCCATGCAACAGTGGTTCTCAATCGTGGACCTGGAGTGCCTCTGCACAACATTTTGGGGGTCTCCCATAGAGACTGGCTCTACTTAACAGCTGAAGCAATGCGTTAACGGACATCCAAAAATTGCAGTTCTGGGGGTACCTCAGGACAAGGATTCAGATTCACTGCAATAGACAGTCATGAGTAAACCGCAAAAGACTCCAGGGCCACATCAGATGAGGTTTAGTGTCAAAATAAAAACTTGTGTAGCCTAGCATTTGAGCTGTAAAACCACAAGCGACCTACTGAAAATCTGCCTATACATAATGCTTCCTCTATCCTGGACTATGGTAATAATGCATACTTAAATTAGTCGTAGCTAGGCACGATCAATGGATGCTAACGTGTGTGTGCCACCCCCCCCCCCCCAACATTTATACCATGATGAAAAGAATTCACACTGCAACCCCCCAAATGTCAAAGAAATCTACACCCTTGTATGGCAACTACTAAAAGACGTTGACAGTTGCACAACTACAGGCAGTGCAGCCACACCGTTGCCTGTGGTGAGGGGGGCAGTGACAGTCACCCAAAATGGGATTGATTCTTACACATCCCAAAGGCCAATGAAAAGGCCAAAACTTAGACTGCAGCTAAACATCCAGTCTACACTTCAAAAGGCTCAGTGACACTTCAAACTGGCAGTGGCCGATTTAGCTTTATTAGTGCTTAAATCATACCTTCCTCAAGGTTGCACTGTGGTTTTAGAGCAGCCAAATTGGTTACAATCTTCAGCCCCATATTCTGTCAAACAGTAAAAACACAGTACAATTAAAGCACACTAGAAAGTAAAGGTTACTGGCACCAAATGAGTAATGAAAGCTTTCAATATACTATTAAACTGGCCAAGTACTTGGTTACCTTTAAGGTGTAATAAGCCTGGGTATTGCCCTGGGGTCTTGGAATAGGCAAAATGCTCCGGCGTGCAGAAGCAAGAACAGGTATAATAGGCAGCCAGGGTACAATAGGCGGACATTCTGGTTCATCCTCTACGTCAAAAGGGTAACCAGAGAGTGTCTGGACTGGCAGCAAATTGAAGATCTACGATTGGGATACAAAGTGGGCATTCCAGTTGCTGTCAATGTTTTTGGCAGAAGCATCAACTACACAATGGAAGTGTGTAGACCGTTTACAACTGATATGCAAATCAAAAGACCATAAACTCTGTACAACACACTGGATTGGATCACAAATTTAGAGACAAGTCCAGTTAGTTCCCAGAAATGCAAACAAGTCATTTAAAGAGAAGGTGCATTTTACCATGGTGTAGAAAAGGTAGGGGACCACAACAGTAAGTGTAATTGAATATAGAGCACACACCGCTTCAGCAGTCAAACGTCTCCCTGGCTCCAAAATTAATACACTCTGATCCACAGCACTAAGGCAACAAACCGAACCAGGTTCAGCAGAGAGTTTTATGGTGTTCTTCTCTCCTGGAACCGCTTTATCAGGGGAGAACAGCACAGACACCTGCAACAAAACCAGGGTTTAAGTGACAGATCTTGCTGCAAGCTCCATTTTAGAGGATGGCGATATACTGTAAAGGTGCCAAAAGACCCCAAACAAGCTTTACCCACCATACCTGGGTTCTTAAACAGTTTTCGGTGTCAACATGTTTGCCATCAGCAACTACACTTTCACTAGGTAGAACGCAGTATGCCAGAATTTGCACTACTGGAGCGAGATTTGGTCCTACAGAGAGCATGAAAGACACCGTGCCACTCAACACTGCATTAGAAGCAGTCACTTGAATAGTCTCGTATCCATGTTTAACAATCACTCCTTTGGACAAGACCTGTGACAAAGACAACATTGCCAATAACCAAACAGCACAGCCAATAATAGAACTACTCCGAGGACTGTGGTCTTTATACAAACCATGTAGACAATGTCTGTGCTGTAGACACCGTCAAAGGTCTCTCCAACAAAAGAATATTTTAAGGTGACTGGAAATGACACACCACACTTCAATGGTTGCTTCAGCTCCACTATAGTAAGTGTACTCATTGTTGGAGCAGTGGAAGCAGAATTTTGAAAAAGCTGAACAGTTTTCTCTGCTGAAGTGAAGTATGCCTCTTTGTAGCCATTAACATTATCTGGAGTAACGCTAGCCTGAAAGAACAATCAGCACTTATTAAAAAAATAAAAACCACCCCACTTCAAGAATTCAATACACAGACAAACTCAAATTCTACCGTCAGAAAAACATCATTGTTGGGAAAACTGGTAGTACTGATGGAGAAGGATGCCAGTCCATTGCGGTCCGTTTTGAGGCTCTTGAGCTCTATTGGGGGCCAGCTCCAATGTCCCAAGATATATACAGCTTTGCCTGGAATTGGCATCCCACTGAAACTGGTAACTCTGACCTGTGTAGTTGGAATTTAAATATTTAAGAAACTTCCATTCAATACACTGAGCTAGTATGAAATTTGTACTTGCCTTTCCCTCTAGAACTGATCCACGTGTAAAGATATTAGGGATCTCCATAAATATGACCCTTCCAATTTCATACGTTAAGAATATAGTTTCAGATTTTGTCTGGACTATATCTAGAGAGTTGGAACACAATCATGATCTGCTGGTTAACATTAAAAACCATACATGACACTATACAACATACAAGGCAGACTGTACTTTAGAAATTTGTCAAAAGCTTACCCGTTCCTTCTTCAGTTACACTTGCATTTACTAGGAGTGAATCTTGCAGAGAGCTCTCAAATCTGGAGCTCAGGAAGGCAGATGTACTGAAGATAATGGAGGCACAACCGGTCTCATTCATCTAAGAACAGTGGGAAGTCAAAAATATAGCCACCGCAAGTGGCAATCAGGGGCCAAGCACACATGGACCTTGTTCACAGTAGCTTTTCATCTTGTTTTTGACAAAATGAAAACATGGGACAGACTTGGTATATTCAATGGGTTGTGTGTTTTTTTTGCCTTGATTCCCTCCTCGAGTTGTGAATATTAGATGCGATCTAAAACCTTTATATGGCTTCATACAACGCATGCAGTTGAAGAGACTGCAAGTCTCTCAGCCTTGTTCATTCTCATCAAAAATCTAATATACCACTACTGTGAATAAGGTCTACAGCCAACACAGGCTATTAGGTCATCAGAATGTTGTGCATCCAACTATTGGAATACATCTGGCAAATTGGTCGTTTGTACATTTCTGATTCTCAATGAATGGCTTAGGCTAGATATTATGTGTCAGTGTGCGCATAAATGACGACACTACACACAGCAGAGTAAAGGGAACACTTTGAAGGGTTTAGAGACTAATTTTTGATAACTTTGTCAGGAGGGTCTGTAGATGTAAATTAAAATTGTGGGAACAGGCAAACAGCCTAGGAGGGGTTTGAAAAAGTAGGTTATAGCCCTTACGGTTGTTGCTAATATCTCTGCAATGTAAAAGCCTATAGCGCTAACCAGGCAAGTCAGATGGGAGTGTGCACGCTTAAGTTGGGGGTTTGGATTTGGGACCATCCTGCCAAGTTTGGGGATCTCTACAACGGTCTCTGACGCCAAGACACTTTTAGAAATATGAAGATCAGTACAAACACAATAAGGTTCCAGCACTTTCAGTGCTTGGGCCCCTAAATATCAAGGGTAGGGACTCACCAAACCAGTTTTATCAGAGCACAGAGGAATCATCCCAATTTCTGTTCTGAGCTGAAAAGGATTACGGCACACCTGAACCCATGCTTTACCAGGAACAGGTTGTTCATATGTGTACCTGGGAAATTATACAAGCAACAAATTAAAACAATTAGCCTAGTCATTCCAAATGGGGGGGCGGGGGGTCAACTTACCTTCCACAAACCTCAATCTTAAGCTCAACTTCACCAACACTCTGTGTCTGTGGCACTTTCACAGTGATGTCAAACTTGGGTAAAACTGGGTTAGAAAAATCTAAACTCAACTCCTGCTGAAAAACAATCTATAAAAATGTTGCTGTACATCGTACAATGACTTACCATACTTTTTCACCTCAAAAGGCCATTTAAAAATCTGGTCTCCAATAAAAGCCATCAGCGTGTACATGCCTAGTTGAGCTTCTGGGTTTAATTCATGAGAAAGCTGCAATATCCACTTTGAGGAAGAAACATTTGTCCACTGACCAATCCTGTTATTCTTACTGTCCTATTAAAAATCAGAAAAAGCTCAACAAAATGCTTGATAAAAGCACCCAAAATTTTATCAGAAGCACAGTGTTTTGTCCAAACCATGTACAGGTGAACCTTACCTCCACCACAACCATACTGTACTGTAAAGAAGAAGAGTACCACCATTAAACATTTTAGCATCACAATTCAACTCTGTACACATGTGCTCCAGAAGTATTGCATGTGTGGTGTGTTGGTATAAGAGAGAGAAGTAAGAACCAACCATTTGATCAAGAGGCACAAAATTGTCATCCATGGTTACAACTCTGAAGAACACTGCAAAATGAGAACAAAGTTACAAATATGACAGGCTTGACAAGAAATGCAGGCTAAATATTTTCTACACTCCAAATATTGAAGCGTCAATCATTCACAGCTCACCTGTCTGTCCTGGATTATAGATGGGTTTATCCGTTTGGATGAACGTCAAATTGCCGAAACTTTTCAAAAGGACTTTTCTCTCCTCAGCCACGTTAAAAGACCTCCCCTGAATTATGGTCTTTATTTTTTGCACTGATTCTCCCACAACCAGTGGAGCCTTAGAGAAATAAAGGGGTGGGGGGTGTAATTACAACCGTCACAAAGCATAGCTCGAGAGACAAGCAAATATTAGTTGTGGCCATTGATGACGGACCTGGAAGTTAAGGCAGTGATGAAATCCAATCTTAGTTTTAATCTCAAACAGCACCGTATTCAGGTCCTCATTAACCAGATAAATCCTCATTGAAAGGGTCTCATTTGGCTTGTAAAGACTAACACAAAGTTTGGGCTGAGAGCCGGACTCAATCACTACAGGAAACGTTACTATGAAAAATCTGTTGGGAGACAATGAGAGATAAGTTTCAGAAACAATATGAAAACCACACAAGTTGAGGCTGCAGTGCAAAAACTCCACAAGATTGCAAAGTGTGCACAAAGAATTCACTTCCAACATAGGCTAAGAGTTTTAAATCGTTCTTTTGATTCATACAGTATTAAGCACAGTAATATTGCTTAGGTGAACAGAAGCCCATACACACGATATTTCTCAATTTAGCCCCATTTAAGACTTCCACATTTGTAGTGTAGCATTTTTTCATGGCCACCTCATTAAATGTTTTAGAACTTCTCAAGTCAAATCAGAATTTGAAATTGTTCATTCTGTGTGGCTCAGTCTTGATTAGAGCCATTTTGTGCAAATCAGGCAAAGTTTAAATGAGCAGTTGTTAGAGGAAACAAAAACCAATCCAAGATGCAGGCACAAGGTGACGCATTAATACGAGTAGTCCATTTGAATCACTGTAATTAGAAAAAAAAAAAAAAAAAAGAATAGTCTCTTTTGAACCGTTTGGCCTAGAGACAAGTGCATTTGAGCTGGTGGTGCCAAGCCCCAGATTGTCTGGGGGCCATTTAAGCCCACCTCTGTGTGCTAAATGTTATCCATTTTCCAAACAGTTTATTGGGCTGCCATAGACTCCCAGCCAAGAACACAAAGAAAAACGGATACAATAGTGCCCCCTTTTGTTCCCTCAAATTAATTCTGATGGAAATTTGTTATCAAATTGAAATGCAGTAGTCTTACTAGGCCAAAATATTTGCACCATTTGAAGATATTGTATAAAAATTGTAGAACAAAATGTAACGGCACAGGGAGACTTTAGTTATTAGGCTTTTTTTTTTTTTAATTGAACAGAAGCTTCAAGTAACGAACTCTCAAGCCCAGTTCTTTCAGAAAGCTTCATTGTGCCATCACGTAGCCAAATGTCTCAATTCAGGCAACAAAACTGGCAAAAAAAAAAAAAATATATACTAGTAAAATACATGTTACCAAAACCATAAATAACAGCGCTTCTATTGCCGTTTAAAACCCCGAGCTCGTCAGTTCAAGTGACTCACTTCATTGTTCATTTACATGGCCGAACGAACCGATTCACTGGAATAAATCCAGACTCTCCAAAAAAACATTTAAACCTTTAAGATGACTTACGGTCCTGCTGTTGCGCCATTTACACAGAAGAAAAGGCCTAAAATGAGCCATTTCCAAACACAAATCTCCTTGACAGCCATGATGAATGTCAATCATCCACAGGAAATTTACCAAACCCGTTCAACGTCACAATGAGATGATGAGAAGGACCTGCAACACCAATTATTCGTCTGCTCAACTAATGCAACTGAATTTGTAATTCGAATAATCACTCGGCTAAATTCACTTACTGTTAAAACACATCAACAACAAACTGCCTTCTCCGAACAAGCGAAACTGCGTCATTTAAAGAAGAGATCTAGCCAGCGACTTAATTAATTTACAATAACAGGTAACAGCTGGGCTCAATGACATCAGAGGTTTGCCCCTTCTGAATCTATAGAACCTATACGAAATGTATTTTTAGTATAGATGTTGTTCCTTTTGCCAACACTGTGTCTGCGGCACTTTCACAGTGATGTGAAACTTGGGTAAAACTGGGTTAGAAAAATCTAAACTCAACTCCTGCTGAAAAACAATCTTTAAAATGTTGCTGTACATCGTACAATGACTTACCATACTTTTTCACCTCAAAAGCCCATTTAAAAATCTGGTCTCCAATAAAAGCCATCAGCGTGTACATGCCTAGTTGAGCTTCTGGGTTTAATTCATGAGAAAGCTGCAATATCCTCTTTGTTGAGGAAACATTTACCACCATTAAACATTTCAGAAACATAAACATTGCCAGTAATCCTACTTTTACCAGTTGTGTTGGTATAAAAGAGATGAAGGAAGAGAGAGTGAAGAGTAGGAACCAACCTTTGATCAAGAGTCACAGAATTGTCATCCATGGTTACAAATCTGAAGACCACTGCAAAACGAGAACAAAGTTACAAATATGACAGGCTTGACAAGAAATGTAGGCTAAATATTTTCTACACTCCAAATATTGTGACAGATTACAACTGTCGCAAAGCATAGAGAGAAAAGCAAATATTAATTGTGGCTGTTCTGATGATGGACCTGGAAGTTAAAGCAGCGATGAAATCCCGTCCTAGCTTTCATCTCAAACAGCGCCGTATTCAGGTCCTCATTAACCAGATAAATGCTCATTGAAAGGGTCTTATCTGGCTTGTAGAAACTGACACACAATGTGTTTTATGAGGGCCTTTAGCCCCTGCAACAGGGGGGCTAAAGTCTTCTTCTGTTCTTGGGTGCAGGTGGCATCTTATTTTTCTGGATGCAGGGGGCTGTCAAGTGTTAAGAACAAAATATTTACGTAGCTTTTGATTAAACAGAACTATAAAAAGTGTATTCTGAGAAAAAAATACAGCAAGTTTGCTTTGCTGTGCTCTCCAATTTTCGATTTTTCAGATTGGTTTATTTCAGAGTATAGGTGTTTTATACACACACACACACACTCACAAGGAAAATTCAGTAACTACACATTGTCAAAAGTCCCTTTCAAAAAAGGTCAGTCCACTCGCCAGCCATATTGGGAAGGGAAATCTGAAAGCCATTTAACTCGGTTTACAATTGCTGCAGATTTGGCTTTGTAGGGAAGTATACAGTAACATAGAAATGGGTCAGGGTTAATGATGTGCCACAATTTTTATTTTATTTTATTTTATTTTGTCCAATCTATAAAGTTATTAGAAAATGACTTGAATGCATCTCTACTGTGATGAACCTGCTTTCAGTTTCTGAGTTCAACTTGTGGTATCCTTCCTGCAGACTCATCCTGACATGACCCTCCAGCATGACAAAGCCACCAGCCATACTGCTCGTTCTGTGTGTGATTTCCTGCAAGACAGGAATGTCAGTGTTCTGCCATGGCCAGCGAAGAGCCCAGATCTCAATCCCATTGAGCACGTCTGGGACCTATTGAATCGGAGGGTGAAGGCTAGGGCCATTCCCCCCAGAAGTGTCCGGGAACTTGCAAGTGCCTTGGTGGAAGTGTGGGGTAACATCTCAGCAAGAACTGGCAAATCTGGCGCAGTGCATGAGGAGGAAATGCACTGCAGTACTTAATGCAGCTGGTGACCACACCAGATACTGACTGTTACTTTTGAGATGACTGTATTTCGCTGGGCGGACTTTCGCTGTGGTGAATGCGACCATGCCTTAAAGCTTTACAACACAGCCAAACCTGGTAGAGCACTGATCAAACAATTGACATCAACAATTGATGAACAATTTTACTTCCATCGTCTGCTTATCGCTAAAGAGTTCGGTGACCGCGCGGCAGAGAGGAGAGCCTACTGCAATCTTGGAAACGCCTGCATATTCCTTGGAGAGTTTGAGAAGGCTACAGAACATTACAGGTGACCACCTGTTCAAACTCATTCTTAGTAATGGTTAATAATCTACAGTAAAATAAGCAACACTTTATAATGTTCTGAACTGTATTTAGTAATATTTAGCAACCTTTAATCTTCAGCTCATGAGGGTTGGTTAGGGGGGCAGTGGTTTAAGACCTCATCAGCTTGTCAGGCACAGAACGGGGCACCTTCCTCTAATGGGCCATTAGAGACTAGAAAATTACATTTTACTCCAACCCGAATGTCTTTTTTTCATCAACCAGTATTTGTTATTATGGGTTTTGTTTTGTTTCTGGCTTAGCTCTGACAGTGGTTTTGATGTATAATGGGTGCAGGAACGCTCTGCTGTTGGCGCGGCAGCTAAAGGATTTGGCGGTGGAGGCTCAGGCCTGCTACAGTCTGGGTAACACATACACATTGCTGCAGGACTATGAGAGAGCCATCGACTACCATCTCAAACATCTCATCATCGCTCAGAATCTCAATGACAGGTGTGCTGTCACAGGGAATCATGTAGCGGTAGTAGTAAGTTAGTGGTTGACCGATATGGTTTTATTAAGGTCTGATACAGAAATCTAGAGAGCAGGGTGGCCGGTGGCCAATATATTGCAGATATACTGTATGTAAAATACAACTGAATAATCTTTAATAAGATTATATCAAATGGACAATCAGGCACAGTTGCCAATGTCAATAATCTCAAAATTGCCAGTTATTGTTCAATTAATCAGCCAGGCCTATATATCAGCTTCTCACTACTACTACTACTACTACTACTACTACTACTATAAGTAGTAACATTATGTGTGACTACACAAAAACACATTAGGTGTAGTAATTTCATATTAATTTATGGAGTTTATGTTTACTGTAGGATTGGTAAAGGCAGGGCCTGCTGGAGTTTTAAAAATGCACATACAGCACTAGGGAATCATGACCTGGCTATGCACTTTGCTGAGAAGCATTTGGAAATCTCAAAAGAGGAATGACCACCTACAGATTAACACATTTATTAGACACTTGGAAGTACCTTGTACTTTTGTTACTTTGGAAATTAAAGTATTTTCGCTAATTCAGAATATCAAAGTCATTATGTGGTAAAACTGCTGTAAATTCTTTGTAACTGAAATAGAACATCACTTTTTCAGCCATCTTGGTTCTGGAAGTATTTTTCCAATTCATTTTTTTGCATAGGCTTTTCATAAAATCCTCCATAGAAGAGTTGTAAGCCATAAACCAAACCAACCAGCTCAGAGGTAAATCACAACCTTACAAAATTTGTTTTGAGGCAAAATGTAATTGACAAAAAGACAAAGGTACAAGACTGTGTACTCACTGTCTGTCATGAGGGCAGGAACTACAGTCCTGTTAAGCATTGTAAATTATGTAATTAAATAAAAAAATTATGGAAATACAGTGGCAAGAAAAAGTATGTGAACCCTTTGGAATTACTTTATGTATAAATAATCTAAGTTAACTATTAGTTTTAACTAATAAAACTACTGTATTGTTCTTGTACATATTGAATATATCAAACAATCACAGTGTAACCCCTAGGCTAATGACATCAACAAAAGCTAATTAGAGTCAGGAGTTGGCAAACCTGGCATCCAATTAATAAAACGAGATTGGAGGTATTGGTTAGAGCTTTGACTTATAAAAAGCACTCAAACATTTTGAGTTTGTTATTCACAAGATGCATCTGCTGCCATGGACCATGTCTCACAAAAAAGAGATCTCAGAAGACCTACCATCAAGAATTCTTGCTTTGCATAAAGCTGGAAAATGTTACAAATTTATCTAGGAGAGCATAGATATTCATCTGTCCACAGATAGACAAATTGTCTATAAATGAAGACAGTTTAGTACTATGGATACTCTCCCTAGAAGTGGCCATCCAGCCAAGACCAAAGGGTTCACATACTTTTTCTTGTCACTGTATATAAAACTGTTGATTTTAGGTTGTTGATTATAAGTATAGAAACAATATATTTTAAGTTTATTGCAAAATATTGTGATATGTACAAATCTATAAGTAGTTTAAGGGTAAAGGGAGACCGAAATTGCATCATTCACATGGCATCATGGGAGTGGGTGGTGGCTCCTGGGCTAATTTCCTGGGCTATGTTGGCCACGGTTCTCTGATTGGTGAAGATTTCTCTGCTGGACCATGGGTATTGTAGTTGTTCCACAGGACTTCTGCTATAAACAAAATAATGAAATAATGCAGGTGGATGGCTTCAACAGAAGCATACTGTACCATCAGTGACTACGTTTACTATGTTTACTTACGACAACGGTATCGCGAGAAAGTAGCGTTCCTGTATAAGCACTGTATATGCGGTATATAAGCGGTGTACGCTTTACTCCCATATACATGTGGCATGGTCAGTAAGCAGCTTTTTCCAGAGCAACGTAATTTCCCTGTGACGCTTGTGTAAATAACAAACATGGTAACCGAGGAAGACTTCACTATTTTATTCTTTGTTGCTGTGTTTGTTTCCTTACCTTTCTATGGTGACCTGCAGCGGAATTGCGCTTCAATAGTGAGGTTTCCCTTTCATGTGAAACTCTGGGATTCCCTCAATGTACCAGCGTATATACGTGAACGTAAGGGACCGTCGATATTTTACAGTGGTGTTTATAAATCGGTATCGTATAATGTATGTGCTTTTCCCACTGTACTCCCAGAAATGTTTTGTTGACTTATTGTTGGGCTCTATCCTATGACGTGTGTTATTCTGTCTTTTCCACGCACATGCACACACTTCAAAAACCTGTTAGAATGCCACTTATGTGTTTACATGGCCGCATAAGCAGCTTTCTCCAGTAGAAACCTAGGTGTGTTAAACCGCTTTCTCATAATTCCTTAAACGGCGTAAATAAATCGGCATTCTCGTTCACGTGACATTTCAGAACGCAAAAATCCAGGAATAACCGCTTTCTTAAGTGCATGTAAACGTGGTCAGTGAAAACCTCTGAGCTCATGGTAGGTCTGTCTTTTAAAGTTATCATTGAAAATCAATTCATCTATGGAAAAAAATTAATGTTTATTTTTTACTTCCGGAACCTGACTGATGCAATCTGTAAGGGAATGTGTTTTAGAATATAATAACTAATGTTTTGTAAATTTTGTGTTTATTGATTTGTGTAGTTAACTGTAAGCAAATACAATAAAAGGCAAAGTGGTGTATTGATGTGTTTTTTGTAAGTGTCCTAATCTCTGCTCTGAAACATCTTGTATACAGACAGGAGATCGTAGCGGTGAGCTCCCTGCTCGCATGAATGTCTCAGACCTTCAGATGGTGCTTGGCCTCAGTTATAGCACAAACAATTCTGTCCTTTCTGAGAACAAGGAGATCAACTACAAACTGCACGGTATAGCACTCAAAGCTGTACAGCACGAACTCCTTTTAGCCATTATGCCATACTACCTCAGGCTCTTCTGGAGGGTTAATCAAAAGAATAAAGTGTTGGGGACAGTGTGTGGCCATTGCGTTTGTTTAAGCTTTTCAACTGATTGGCTGTGTCGGTATCAAAATAGAAATTGTTGCTTTCCAGGTGCCAGGCCCAGCATGAGCCGGCGGCACAGTATGGAGAATCTGGAGCTGCTAAAACTTACACCAGACAAGATCAATGTGAGTGTGGGCGCATATATTGAGCTCCTGCCGGTGCTTTTTGTTTTTTATCAAAAGTGTACCCATCTATCTGATTGACAAGCTATACAGTATTTAAAAGATCTGTGCTGAAACCTAGGGCTGCCTCACTGTTGGTATTGTATCATACATCGCTTTCACACATACAATCTTTTCCAGAAATGTAAACACGACCCTTTCAAAAATGCCGGGACATTTTGCATTGGCTATATCCCTGCATGAGAAGTTGTAACATTACCTGAAAAGTTCAGTTTTGATACTGTGTGTGAACAGAGTTGTAAGATTAACGATTTGAGTACGCACAAGTTCAGGACGTGCTGATGTACGTCAAGTATTTTTAGATTCTATTCATATTTTAGAAGTGGTCTAGTGTAATCCAGCCTTAAAGCACTTCTCTACATCCAATGCGGATGAAGAAATTTGTTGACTGATAAAATAACTAACTATATCTCAGAGTTTAATGGCATTTTGGTGCTTCTGCGTGAATGTCGCGGAACGGAAAAAAGATTGAAACCATTGCATGTGTGAATAGCAGAGTTTATACATTTACTAGTAAAGACAATCCAACAATTTTACTGCAATCTACCAAGTTTCATGTGTGAAAGGAGCTATATGTTCAATATCTTTTCTTTTTTTATTTCCAAAAGTGTTGCCTAAATGGTATCTCACTAGGTTTTGGAACAAAGCAAAGTCATGGTTCCCACAGTCATGGAAAACTTGGAAATATCAGGGAATTTTAAAATTGTGATTTTCAGTCATTGAAAAGTAATTTTCTAGTTTTCCCTGAGACTAAAAATATTGTATCAGCTACTGCTCTTGAGTAGAGTAAAACTTGCAAGCCACATTGATTTCTGATTTGTCTGAATCACCTTTTAGGTCAAAACGGTTCACATGAATCAAACGGTTCCTGGATGGAATTTACTTTTTCAAATAAATCTGTTTCCAGTTCTCACAAATGACTGGAAAGATCAAGGGGGAAAAGTCCTGAAATTTCTGAAAGATCATCAACACCTCTTTAGACAATAAAGAAAAAGTGTATGTTCGTAAATCTCAGTGTCGGGATTCATAAGGAATCATTTAATCCCTGTACTGCAGGGCCAGAAGTGGACCAGTGACATCCTCTTCAAGCCATCCAAATCCACACTGGCTAAATCGTCCTCCAAACTCTCCTTTGTCAAACGTTTCCGAGGCAAGAAACACAAACTGCAGAGCAGCTCCAGTAAAATCCTCCAGGATACCAGCAACACACAAGAAACTCCTCAGAACAAAGTAATAAAACCACACACAGAAACCACTACTCAAACACAAAAGAACACAGCATGGTTACGTTACAACTAGATTCTGATTTTTTTGGCCCTCCATAAGTAACAGATATTATATGACCAGTATATATATTTATATATACTGTATAATATATATATATATACACTATATTGCCAAAAGTATTCGCTCATCTGCCTTTAGAAGCGTATGAACTTAAGTGACATCCTATTCTTAATCCATATGGTTTAATATGACGTCGGCCCACCTTTTGCAGCTATAACAGCTTCACCTCTTCTGGGAAGGCTTTCCACAAGGTTTAGGAGTGTGTTTATGGGAATTTTTGACCATTCTTCCAGAAGCGCATTTGTGAGGTCAGACACTGATGTTGGACGAGAAGGCCTGGCTCGCAGTCTTCGCTCTAATTCATCCCAAAGGTGCTCTATCGGGTTGAGGTCAGGACTCTGTGCAGGCCAGTCAAGTTCTTCCACACCAAACTCGCTCATCCATGTCTTTATGGACCTTGCTTTGTGCACTGGTGCGCAGTCATGTTGGAACAGGAAGGGGCCATCCCCAAACTGTTCCCACAAAGTTGGGAGCATGGAATTGTCCAAAATCTCTTGGTAGGCTGAAGCATGCAGGGTTACTTTCACTGGAACTAAGGGGCCAAGCCCAGCTCCTGAAAAACAACCCCACACCATAATCCCCCCTCCACCAAACTTCACAGTTGGCACAATGCAGTCAGACAAGTACCGTTCTCCTGGCAACCGCCAAACCCAGACTCGTCCATCAGATTGCCAGATGGAGAAGTGTGATTCGTCACTCCAGAGAACGCGTCTCCACTGCTCTAGAGTCCAGTGGCGGCGTGCTTTACACCACTGCATCCGACGGTTTGCATTGCACTTGGTGATGTATGGCTTGGATACAGCTGCTCGGCCATGGAAACCCATTCCATGAAGCTCTCTACGCACTGTTCTTGAGCTAATCTGAAGGCCACGTGAACTTTGGAGGTCTGTAGCGATTGACTCTGCAGAAAGTTGGCGACCTCTGCGCACTATGCGCCTCAGCATCTGCTGACCCCGCTCTGTCATTTTACGTGGCCTACCACTTCGTGGCTGAGTTGCTGTCATTCCCAATCGCTTCCACTTTGTTATAATACCACTGACAGTTGACTGTGGAATATTTAGTAGCGAGGAAATTTCATGACTGGACTTGTTGCACAGGTGGCATCCTATCACAGTACCACGCTGGAATTCACTGAGCTCCTGAGAGCGGCCCATTCTTTCACAAATGTTTGTAGAAGCAGTCTGCATGCCTAGGTGCTTCATTTTATACACCTGTGGCCATGGAAGTGATTGGAACACCTGAATTCAATTATTTGGATGGGTGAGCGAATACTTTTGGCAATATAGTGTATATATACAGTATATATAAAGTCAGAGTGTCCAGCATAAATGTGAAGGACCTCTGTTCGGAGGGGAAAGGAGGAAGCTTGGAGCTGAATGGACATTCAACGAACTTTAATCCAAACACCACATTAAACTTAAAACACAGCAACATGAACACACAGCTTCATTGTCTCACTCTCGGCGTCTCTCTCCCGACTGCAGCTCTGCTCCCGGCTTTGTACCCCACCTAATCACGCTGTCATCACTCACAGCTGGGCGCGATCATTCGCCCCAGCTGCACACCTCGGCCTCGCTCCTCTCTGTCCTCGCTCCGCCCCGCCTGGCCTGCCACACTATTGTCTGTAATGTGTTTAATAATTAACCTTTGACCTTCATGTCCTCAGCATGGGAGTACAGACATGTTAGGAGATGAGGACTTTTTGACCTGCTGAGTCGTTTCCAGAGCAACAGAATGGATGACCAGCGGTGTGCAGTACAGGATGGGAGGAGCCATCTGTCTGTCAATTCTAACTCCTCCTCCCCATCCACCACACCACCCAGAACCATCAGGAAATGTTAGCCACTATTCTTCTGTCACATTATTATGTTTTCATTTAATTTGTATTTAATTCATTGCATTTAAAATAACATCCAAAAATGACACTTCTGTCATTTACTCACAGTCCTGTTCCAAACCTGTATGACTTTTTCTTCCTTGGATCACAAAATTGCCTTTATCCCACACAAAGAAAGTGAATGGTGACCGAGGCTGTCATTCTGCCAAGCATCTTCACATGTGTTCTATTTGAAGAAAGTCATATGGGTTTGGGACAACACGAGGGTAATCAAATGATGACAGAATTTACATTTTGGGGTGAACTCTCACTTAAACATTTCACACTCTCTCCAGCATTCTCAGAGTCTGCTGCGTCTCCGGGGCAGGAGCCGTTTTTCAGACTGTTGGCGAGTGCTCAGGGCAGGAGGCTGGACGAACAGAGGGCGGGAACAGGAAACAGTCTGCCCGGACTGCGCACCCTGTCTGAACACAGTAACACTAACAGCAGACACATGATTTTAAGTCAGGTCATGGCCAGCATGGACGCCACCGAGCCTGATGACCAGTTCTTCGACATGCTTGTCAAGTGTCAGGTGAGAGACATTGAATTTGCACTTTCAGTTTCCTCCCTCATATTGATTTATTTGCTATAAAATCAGTATTAGGGTGGGATAGGCTGTTTTAATTTGTAGTTGCTAGACCAGAATAAAACATGAAGGTAGTGATACTTTAATTTTGAATCATTTTTTGCCCTTTTGTCATCTCTGTCAGGGGTCTCGTCTGGATGATCAGAGATGTGCCCCTCCTCCTCCCTCCTCACGTGGACCCACCGTCCCGGATGAAGACTTCTTCAGTCTCATCATACGCTCACAGGCCAAGAGGATGGACGAGCAGAGAGTCACGCTGCCCACCTGCCACTAAACGTACACATGGACCATGAATCAGAACTGTGTTCTGTCTGCTCAGTAATGATAATGAACAATTATCCTTAAATACCATTTCATGTACAGCAATAATGAGTGATTCTATGTTCTGTAAATAACGCATTTTAACTTTTTAATCAGATTTAAGCTCTTTGTACATTTTGTGCTTTTTAAGGTTGTTTTAGTTTAGGATGTATTGCTTTGTTTTTATGATTATTGCAAAGAATTACACCAAGTCTTTTGTTACAAGTTGTTATTTAACATTTTTGCTATCACTGTTTGCCCTTTATTTAGTGCGAGATGTGTATTTAAGAGACAAAGAGCACTGTATTTTTGTAAAATAACAGAATTAAGGTAGCAAGGAAGTGGTTAAACTAGAAAAGAAATATAACTACAATATGTCAAAATACAACAAAAATGAATTTGACATGACTATAGAAATAAAAACCTCTATAGAAACATTTAATGAGACTATGCTCACTTTATTCAGTGATCTTATCAGACATGAAAATATATTGCAAACGTTTTGAGTCTGTACATTTGTCTCAGATTTTTACAGACTATTTAACTAAAATGATTTCATAAAAAATCTTCTCCTTTACAAAAACATTTTTCTCCAAAGCTGTGATATCAGTAGTTCTCCAGGGTAGGGTTGCACCAGCTGTGCGTAAGGTCTCATGTAAGTTGGGACGTAAAGTTCACACTAAGGGCTTAGTAACAACTAGTTAGTTTGTAACTTAGTCAGTGCTTAATTTGGCTGCACCACCTGTTCTTAAGGCAAGACTTAACTAGTAGGTCATAAGCTCTCCGTAAAGTAATGCGTGGTCACATAATATGACGTTTACCTGTATTTATCCAATAAGCAGCCTTAAAATTTGTACACAGAAGTGTTAAAAATCCATGAACTTCAATTTGATCTTGTTACGGTTGATGTTCAAACCTTGTTTGTTAACGTAACTGTCAGCTGTGATAAATTAAATCCCCATTAAAATACCATACGTAATGAAAGTAGATTGAATAAATAGCATATCTGCTCTGTGTAAATAACAATATATAGGAACTGTATCTAAAATGAATGAGGGGTGATAAATAAATACTACTACAACAGGCTGGAAAAATAAACATTTATTCATTTTAATATCTTATATATTTCGTATATGTTGACACTTGACACCCGTTAGATCGGTTTCATGCTGAAGAGCTGTTTAAAAGTATGTTTTTTTCTCTCTCTCTCATAAATGTAAACGAGTGTAAATGCCAACACCATTATATATGTTGAAAGGATTGATGCCTGTCAGCCAAAACATGAGCTCATTGATGTCATTAAATGAGTCTGCTTTTTTATTCCATCCGTTACTCCTGGTCGGGGTCTTCAGTAAATATAAACTTCCTACCTAAGTTTAATGGTGCAACGCTCAAATATTTAGTAGTGCGTAAATTGTGACTTAATGCCCATTTACGCCACAACTAGGCTAAGTTTTAACTTACTGTTAAAAACTTGCTTGTGTAACCGGTCCCTGAACTCTACCAATCAGAACAAAGACACAAAACATCACCTCTCTCGACATGTTCACTGTTCGGAACCTCAGAAATCAGAATACTGCTTAACCAAAATTATGTAGCCGTAACATTTACGGCAAAATATGTCAACCAGCATTCATTCACTTCAAAATGCCCATAACTGGTTAGATATTTCTTAACTCTTTGGAGGTAGAGTGGTGGTGGTGTAGTGGGCTAAAGCACTTAACAGAAGGTTGCTGGTTCAATCCCCACAGCCACTGCCATTGTGTCCTAGAGCAAGGCACTTAACTCCAGGTTGCTCCAGGTGTATTGTCCCTGTAATAAGTACACTGTAAGTCGCTTTGGATAAAAGCGTCTGCCAAATGCATAAATGTAAATATTGGCTGAGAAAATTACTTCAGTTCTCCAAATATTTTTGATTCATCAAGCTTCTTGATCAAATCTGTAACATCTGACAGGTGGTCCACCGTCAACCTCGTAACAAATACATGATGAATATAATAACCACTTGCAAGCAGAAGTACACAGAGAGTAAAATGGGTAGAAAAAGAATAATTGTATTTTAAAAAGAGCTATTTCTCTCAAAACAAACATACTGACCTTGTCAAAAGCATGACTATTTCATTTTATATGCATAAAACACACTGTAATCACTTCATATGGTTACATATTTTATATTGACTAACAATCATTACTTTCTGCATTAATTTGATTAGTATATTTTTCCCTTATTACAGTCGTTGGTTACACAACATCCCTGTAAGATGGAGAAATGTGTGCGCTGTTTGATCTTCAACACACCCATCTCTCCAGTGTTACTACACACATACATTCATTTCATCTCATTTCTAGCACTAATTAATGCACATATATTATCTGCATCTTTCAGGCACCAGGTAGTGCCAGACTCTGCTCTAATTAAAACATTTGATCATCCTTTTAGTATCGACACACACATCTCTGCAATTCTTCTCAATTAACTAGAGAAGTTAAGTTGTATTTTTCCATTGATTTGCACTTTGATGATTAAACTGAGCAAATGATAATTAAATCAATAAATGAATGATTAAATATCTAACATACTGAATAACATTCATAATGCAGTTATTCATTGTACACTGATTACACATTGTCATTTTTAGATCATTGCATATTGCATACATATTAATTCAATTTTCAAAAATTAATTAACTGAATGATTAAATGAAACTCTTCCATATATTCCCCCTTTGGGACTTCTACAAAGTCCCACTAACTTAGCCTATTTCAAGAGTGCTACTTCACAATCCAGTCCCTTCACTTTCTATTGACCAATTATAGGTTACGCATCTCTCTTATCAATGACCAGATCATGGAACAGCACTCCTGTGGAGCATCTGGACCAAACGTCTCACCCAACGCTTAACAAGAGAGGAGTAAAAGATCCTGTCTCCCTCAACCCTACACTCAAGAGAGAGAATATTGTGTTATAAGCATGAGCATGTAAATGGTTCAACACTTGCCCGTGGTTTCATGTTATGTAGAATATAACAGAAAACACCATTCAAAATCATAACATTTTGATTAGAGTAGCATAACAGTACATTGGATATAACAGCATAAAGATCAAAATCAGTAAATATATCAAAGTTGTCAAAAATAGTAGAAGTAACCCAACACTAAAAAGTTCTTCTCTTGCAAAGATCCCGTTGACAAAAGATCTTCGACCCAGTTACTATGCATAACGTAGAGGGCAACCACTGGTGAGAGGATAGACTAGCACTTACATCCCAGGGCATGGCTCATCATTCATCTCCTCATATATATCTTCATTGGAGGAATCAGTTTCCTCCCAATTGTCTTTCTGTCCATCCAGGATAGTTGTCATTGTATTGCATTGGACCATTCACATTGATCAATGTCATCTGCTTCGCTGCTGCTCGGATCAAGAATGATTTGATCAATGGTAACACACAAAAGAATATAATTCCTCCCACAAGGATTGTTGTTCCAATCATTATGCTAATTTTAGCCAACCATGCACCCCATTTTCCTAATGATAAGTCGAACCAATCCCAAATTTTCACATCTCTTTTTCTTCTTGATTTATTTCTCCCTCATCATTATACAGACTAATGACTCTTTTAGATCTAGATAATTTGTCAACTTTTTTCAACTGTTTGGTTTGTGTTACTTTGAGATCATTCTTGAAACCATTCCAGGTCTGCGAAGTTGATTGTTGGGAATTCTGGTTCTTCTCATGGTTCTTGGGGTTGGTGTGGCTTGGACCTTCGGTGTCTGTTGCAGCATGTATGTTGTCCGCAGTATCAGGCACATTATCACACTCATCTTCCATCTCCTGATGGTCTGTCAGTCTACTTCCCTCTCCACGTGTAGTTTCTTCTTGGCCTTCTTCACCTTGTATATTTCTTTCAGCATCATGTGACCCTTCTCCTGGTGTTTCTGGATCTTCAGTATCGCTTCCTTCAGATTCCTCTTCAGGCCATTCTCTCACTCTGGGTACCCTGGTGCAATGATGCAGATGGTACCATGTGATGCTACCTTCCACTTGGACTGCTGTTGGTGTTGCTCTCTCGACTTTAAAGGGTCCCTCTCTCCTGGACTTTCTGCTGAATACTCTCAGATACAACTGACCACCTGGAACAGTTGAACAGGGTACTTCTGCTTCACTAGGCTCCTTCCTTTTTTCATGCAGATAGATAGCGTTGTGTATTGCAGTTAGTTGTTGCATATCCGCTTTCAGTTCCATTTGCAATTGCTCAAGCGTGGGTCCTTTATAAGGACCTCTCCAGTTTGGCACAGGCATGGGTCAACCTGTAAGCATTTCATGCGTGGTTAGATGCATATTTTGCATATGATAGCTCATTAAAGCAAGAGGCAAAGCACCAATCCAACTGAGCATAGTGCTCTCACATATTTTGTTAAGTTTTGCCTTGAGGGTACCATTTACCCTTTCTACCATTCCCTGTGATTGTGAATGATAAACACATCCTAGTCTCTGTTTTGTTCTTAGTTGTTGTCAAACTTGTAACTTCTTTACAGTTTGTTGTATAAACACTGATCCATTGTCTGAACTAATTTCTGACAGTATTCTGAATGTAGGTATTACTTCTCTTGTTAGAAATTTGATTACTGTTCCTGATCCCTGATCTGCTGATGGTACTACTTCCAGCCATCTGCTGAATCTGCATACTACCACAAGCATATAGCGCTTTCCTTGCACTCTCTTTATCATGTCCACATAATCAATAACCAAATGTTTGAATGGGCCTTCTGGTACTGGTATGTGACCTATGGGTGTTGTTATTTCTTTTCTGACATTGTTTTGAGCATAGACTTCACATGTGGACAGAAACTCATTAATCTTCGCTTCCAAAAATGGAGACCAATATCTCTGTTATTTAATTTTCCTTATCACTTCCCCCCTTGCGCAATGGTCAAAACCATGTGCATCTGAAATAAGAACATTGAGAAGCAAAGTTGATGCAACAATCTGTCATTCATTTGAAGGCCATATGCCTTGTGAATCTTTCTTGGCACCCCTATGTTCCCACGTAGTGTGCTTGTATGGGCCTGCTTCCTGTTGAATTTTAATTATATCATCCAATTGTGGTTATGGTTCAATAAGAACCATTGGTGCTAATACTGCTACTTGACAGCCAGAAGCCTTTTTGGCTTCTAAATCTGCTGCATTATTTCCCTTGGTGACAAAATAATTGCCCTTTTTGTGGGCTTGACATTTAATGATAGCCAATCTTTTAGGTAACATCATTGCAGAAATCAACTGTTTTGGGCTTTCAGCTGTTCAGAGCCGATCGCATCGCGGAGTTAACGGGGAAAATAAGAGGTGGTGGAACATGCTTTTACATCAATGAAAGTTGGTGTACAGATGTAACAATGTTAAAGAGGATGTGCTGTCCTAATTTGGAAGTGTTCTTTATTAACTGTAAGCCTCTCTACTCACCGCGGGAGTTTTCCTCGTTTTTTCTGGTGAGTGTGTATATCGCGCCAAACGCGTGTTTGAATGTGGCACTGCAACAGCTGGCTGATCAAATCACAGACATGGAACAACAATACCCAGACTCAGTTATTATTATTCTTGGGGATTTTAACAAAGCAAATCTCACATGTGAACTGCCCAAATACAAACAGCATATTACGTGCCCCACCAGAGACAAGAACATACTGGATCATTGCTACACAACAATTAAGGATGCATATCGCTCTGTCCCTAGAGCAGCTTTGGGACTCTCTGATCACTGTCTGGTTCATCTTCTTTCAACCTACAGGCAGAAATTAAAATCAACCAAGCCAGTAGTAAGGACTGTAAAGAGATGGACCGATGAAGCAGAGCGGGAACTACAAGCCTGCTTCAATTGCACAGATTGGAGTGTTTTTGAGGCTGCAGCCACAGACCTGGACGAGCTCACAGATACTGTTACATCATATATCAGTTTCTGTGAGGATATGTGCATTCCTACTAGGACTTATTTAAAGTTCAAAAACGACAAACCGTGGTTTACAGCAGAACTCAGGCAGCTTCGTCAGACCAAAGAGGATGCTTACAGGGGTGGGGATAAAGTCTTGTACAATCAGGCCAGGAACACAATGAACAAGGAAATCAGAGTGGCTAAAAGAAGATACTCTGAGAAGCTGAAAAATAAGTTTTCAGCTAACGACCCTGCATCAGTGTGGAGTGGCATGAAACAACTCACAAATTACAGGACTCCTACCCCCAACCCTGTGGTGGACCAACAACTGGCTGATGACCTGAATGTGTTCTACTGCAAATTTTAAAGGCCCAATCTCACACCCCACACCCACTCTGACCTTCACTTCACACAAACACCAACACCTCCTGCAACCCCCTTCCTCCCCCTCCTGCTACTCAACCTGCACTTAAGATCTGTGAAGATGATGTGAGCCGCGACTTTCGGAAACAAAAGACGAGGAAAGCTTCAGGCCCAGATGGCATCTCACCAGCGTGTCTTCAATTCTGTGCTAACCAGCTGGCCCCCATCTTCACACAGATCTTCAATAGATCACTGGAGCAGTGTGAAGTCCCATGCTGCTTCAAACACTCAATCATTATTCCTGTCCCAAAGAAACCAAAAACCACAGGACTTAATGACTACAGACCTGTCGCCCTGACGTCTGTGGTCATGAAATCATTTGAGAGACTGGTGTTAGCCCACCTGAAGAACATCACTGGACCCTTTCTAGATCCCCTTCAATTTGCTTATCAAGCAAACAGGTCTGTGGATGAAGTCAACATCGGATTGCATCATATCCTGCAACATCTGGACAGACCAGGGACATATGCAAGGATCCTTTTTGTGGACTTCAGTTCAGCTTTCAACACCATCATCCCAGCTATTCTCCGGACTAAACTACACCAACTCTCCCATTTCTATCTGTCAGTGGATTACCAGCTTTCTGATGGACAGGCAGCAGCTTGTGAGACAGGGGAAACTCACTTCCAGCACCTGTACAATCAGCACTGGTGCCCCTCAGGGACGTGTGCTCTCCCCACTACTCTTCTCCCTCTACACCAATGACTGCATCGCCAAGGACCCCTCTGTCAAGCTCCTGAAGTTTGCAGACGACACCACTGTCATCGGCCTCATCCGAGATGACCATGAGTCTGCATACAGAAGGGAGGTTGAACAGCTGGCTCTCTGGTGCAGTCAAAACAACTTTGAGCTGAACACGCTCAAAACGGAGGAGATGATTGTGGAATTTAGGAGGAACACCCCAACACTGACCCCCCTCACCATTCTAAACAGCACTGTGGCAGCAGTGGAGTCATTCAGGTTCTTGGGCACTACCATCTCACAGGACCTGAAGTGGGAGACTCCATTGTGAAAAAGGCCCAGCAGAGGTTGTACTTCCTTCGCCAGCTGAGGAAGTTCAACCTGCCACAGGTGCTGCTGATACAGTTCTACTCAGCAGTCATTGAGTCTGTCCTCTGCACTTCAATAATGTCTGGTTTGGTTCAGCTATGAAATCAGACATCAGAAAAATATAAAGGACAATTCGAACTGCTGAGAGGATTATTGGTTGCCCCCTGCCCCCTCTTCAAAAACGATACACTTCCAGAGTGAGGAAAAAGGCTGGAAAAATCACTCTGGACACCACTCACCCTGCCCACTACCTTTTTGAGCTGTTGCCTTCTGGCCGACGCTTAAGAGCTATGAGCACTAGAACTGTCAGGCACAGGAACAGTTTTTTCCCTCAGGCTAACCATCTCATTAACAGTTAAATTGACCCATTGAGCAATAACTATGTGCAATACACAGTTTAGTCTTTATTATATTTATCCAACACATCCAACCTCTTCTGCCATTTCATTTCTCTGAAAAAAAAAACAAAAAAAAAACATTTGCACTGTACATAACAGATTTGTATTTGCACTGTACATAATAGATAACAGATTTGTATTATATTGCACTACATATGTGTATGTGTGTGTCTGTGTGTGTATGTACGTATGTGTATAAATTGTTTTTATTTTTTATTATTATCTATGTCTTGCTGCTGTTTTTGTATTGTATTTTGTATTGTTTTACACTGGAAGCTCCTGACACTAAGACAAATTCCTTGTATGTGTAAGCATACTTGGCAATAAAGCTGATTCTGATTCTGATTCTGATGATTATACCTTATCGTAATGTAACAACACTTATCTTCAATACAACCTGTTTAAAATCCAATTACTTAGTTGACTTTAGTTTAAAGTGACACACTGGACTCAAAGCTTTATTGTTTGTCCAGATAATGTGATTTCCCAAATGAAATTCAATCACTTTAAAGTTCTTTATAATTTCAATATTCTTACTTCTCACGGTGATATGAACTTTAACTCTAAGCACAGTTATACCACTTGAATGTATAAATTCCCTGTATGAAGTCAAATAAACTTCTATGCTACAGTCTGGTTTGGGAGTTTTGATCTGCCACACGTCCAACAATAACAACAGCTGCTCTTTCTCAGTTTGGTTAATCCTGTTCTTCTTATCACGCTTCCTTCATGGCATGAAAAGAGCAGCCCAAGGCTAAATTTTGTCCAGCCAGCTAAGAGTTAACTTTTTGCTTTCATGCACATTTAGTTTTATGGGATACAGCTGTGTTGTCTCAACGTTTTTATTCTTTTTCCTATTGTCAATTTATACTGTATTACATTTACCCATCCATATTCTTTATCATTGGTACTAACTCCACTATCATACAACCAGGATATCTTTTAAGTGCCCTCTCTGCCTCTAATGGTCGGATTTCTTCTACCTCATATATTGATGGAAAGTCGATAATAGGCCTAAATAGATTTCTTTCCTGTAAATTACATATATACTTCTCATTAGTAAACCTGCAAAGCCAATATCTCGGAACATTTTTAGTTTTCTCTGTGTTTACGAAGAAAATACCTTTCTAAATTTTCACAAGAGACAGGCTTTCATTCCTAACATTCATTCAACATATAAAAGACAACATTTTATCCTTTAAAATGTATATGTCTACAGACCTATAAAGAGCATTTAGTAGAGGTTTTAAGCATTATAAGAACAAAGAAAATCTATCGTTTCCCTACAGTTTGTGAGCTGCTGAGCATGACTTTTTTCAAAAGACAACAAAAATGATCTTATAATAATTATGAGTCTGTATATTTTAATGTATAAAAAGCGTGTCTACATATCTATTGACTTCAGTAAAATGTGTTAAAGAAATGTGTCTAAGAACACAGCAGATCTATCTTATTTCCTACAGTCTGACGACTGCACACCAACATAAAATACATGTGCAATACACAGATCTAGTAATCTGCTTAAATTGGCAAAAACAACCGATCATACTATTACCTCGCAAAGATAATGTGAAAAGCATAACTTAATGAAGACTCAGGCACTGATATAAACTCCACTAACAATGTGTGCTTAAAAGAAGGATTGTCCTTTGTTTTTTGTTTTTCTTCTGCAGTGCATTCTGAACGATATGCCGATAAATAACTCTCATTTGTACGTTCCTCATCTCTAGATTATTAATTTAGATCAACATCAGTGTCGATAAAAAACATGGATAAATGAGCATTGTTGAAAGCAACTTTGTAGAAATGAACTGAGCCGCGTTGATTAGACTGTCTGACTGATGGCCTATTAATTAAGCATTGTTTTGACTCATGAAACTCAACTGTGATTGTCGTTCAATCAGCCCAAACAACAAAAGCAAAGAATCCTGTATACAAATCCACCATTTGGACTTGGTATGGGATTAGTTTGGAAAAGTGCGGGGGACAAAAATCACCTTTTTAAAGAATTATTTTTTTAAAGAGTGATACGCCCTTGGGTACAACGCATGGTGAAGGTGTTGTATCGAATTGTGATTCCCGTCGGAATCAGTTTCCCCCTAGCCCCGATAGGGTACGGGGTTATAGTTAGGGTAGGTAGGGTATGGTAGGGTAGGATTGGGCTTAGGTTTGTGCATGGGGGAACGCATTCTGACAGCGGAGAATAACTATTGAACGCATCAACATTTTTTTCAGTAAATATATTTTTAATGAGGCTATTCACATGCAATTTTCACCAGACTTTGGTATTAACTCAAGAAATCCACACATATAAAGAAATCCAAACATTAAAGTCCATAAATGAAGTTATGTGTAATAAAGAGGAACGACACAGGAAAAAAGTATTGAACACGCTAACTGAAATGTATTTAATACTCAGTGGAGAAGCCCTTGTTTGTAATGACAGCTTCAAGATGCTTCCTATATGAAGAAATTAATCGGCCGCAGTATTCAGGTGTGATTTTGGCCCATTCTTCTAAACATATTGTCTTTAAATCTTGAAGATTCCGGGGGCCCTTTTGTGAACCTTGATCTTTAGCTCTTTCCACAAATGTTCAATTGGATTCAAATCAGGTGATTGACTGGGCCATTTTAACACCTTGATTTTTTTCTCTGAAACCAATTGAGAGTTTCCTTTGCTGTATGCTTTGGATCGTTGTCCTGCTGGAAGGTCCACCAGCATCTCATCTTCATCATCCTGGTGGATGGCAGCAGATTCTTCTCAAGAATCTCCCGGTAGAGGGCTCCATTCGTCGTTCCTTCAATTATATGAAGTCTGCCAGTAAAGTACCATGCGGTGAAAAACAGCCCCACACCATGATGCTTCCACCTCCAAACTTCACTGTTGGTATAGTGTTTTTAGGGTGATGTGCAGTGCCATTTCTTCTCCAAACACAGTGTGTAATATGACAGCCAAAAAGTTCAATTTTGCTCTCATCTCACCAGACTACACTCTCCCAGTATTTCATAGGCTTGTCCAAATGAGTTGTAGCAAACTTTAAATGAGCTTTGACATGCCTTTTCTTTAGTAACGGAGTCTTGCAGGGTGAGCGTGCATAGAGGCCATGGCGGTGGAGTGCATTGCCTATTGTTTTCTCTGTGACGATGGTACCTGCTGCCTCCAAGTGTTTCTGGAGCTCTTTCCACTTGGTGCTTGGCTCTTGGGCTACTCTTCTAACTATTCTTCTGACTCCCTGGTCATAAATCTTGCGAGGAACTCCTGTGCGTGGCCGGTTGACGACGGAGTGATGTTGCTTCCACTTGCGGATAATGGCCCCAATGGTGCTTACTGGAAGATTCAGAAGTTTTGAAATACGTCTGTATCTGATTCTATCTATATGTTTCGCAACAATAAGGTTGCAAAGGTCTTGGGAGAGCTCTTTGCTTTTACCCATCATGAGATGTTTCTTGTGTGACACCTTGGTAACGAAAAGCCTTTTTATAGACCATCAATTTACTAACCCAGCTGATATTAAGTTGCACAGTTAGGCTCTACTTCATGAATGGATGACTTTTCCCTCTCCTTTTCTTAAATTTTTTCTTTTTTTATAAATTGTGACTTTAGAAATGAATTTTTAAATAAATTACTTATCACCAGTTTTTTCTTTTTAAATTTTTGCGACTTGCAAATTGCTGTGGGCTATACCATTATCACGGGGGTGTAGTTTGGAGGAACAGACTTGCATGGACGTTCAGAAGGAAACCTATGGCACGCATTGGGGTATTATTGACAATGGGCAATAGCGAGTGACGGATCACATGATTCCGTCCACCTGTCTCTCCGAAGATTTTTTTCTCTCCAAGTCTATTTAAAAAGCATTCTCACAAAAAACGTGGTAATCTCCTGGATTGCTATGAATTTCCTTTTAAATTGAGGGTTATTGAAAATGTATTATGTATTAAGATCTTTGTAGCTTACTTGCCAATTCATTTCTCCTACTAAGGAGAAGAAAACTGCTTCATGGAGGCTGGACAAGTGAAGAGCTCCGAATTCTGAAAATGAATCTTCTTGTAAAGGTGTTAATATATAAGAATAGATCAATAAGAATAAACGAATGGATTTATTTTGGAATGATAAGCGTGAAATTCGGGACTCTTTAAGGCAATGGCGGCTGGCTGGACTGGCCAAACAGGCTACGAGTGGCAGTTTGGTAATTAATTAATTTAATGTAATGGGAATACATTTGTTAAATTTTATTTTTTATTTTTTAATAATGCACAAGAATAGATCCAATAGAATTGATTAATGCAATTCGTTTCCGAGTCAGAGTAGAAGGAGGAGCGCAAAATTCAGAGCTGTTCAAAGCAATAGCAGCTGGTACTCGGCCAGTTATGAGCCACAGTTTTCTTCCGGTTGGAAATGAATTTCATTCAAGGAGAAATTGACCTCGTAAATTGTGAGCTCCTTATAAATGCCTTAATACATAAGAAAAGATGAGAAATCGAACCCCAATCATCCACTCAACTGCGGGGATCGAACGACGCAAAGCCGTAACTTTTATGCTTGTGTGGCCCACTAAGTGTACAGATGTGCTTGCCACTCTGTGGGTCGTGCGAATGGTTTATCTACTCTAGTGTCTCTCCCTCTTGCCCTTGTTCCAATATAATCACCCCCTCTGCGTGCCAATGGTGGCACGTACGCGTGCAATAGGTTTGGTACAGCCCACAACGCATTTTGCAAGACACACACACACACACACAAAATAGAATATTGGTGATGTAACTTATTTAAAAAATAATTTCCTAATTGGCAATTTAGAAAAAAGTAAAATTGAAGAAAAGGAGAGGAAAAACTAAATTATCCATTCATGAAGTGACCGGAAAATGAATAATGAAAGTTTCAAATCATTTTTCTATTTTTGTGTTTGGATTGTTGTGGTCTGAAAAATGAACTGTAAAGAGTTACACGGACCTAGAACCTTTGAAGACCCTCTTTTGACCAAATCCCGGATTTTTGTTTGTTTTTTTTAAGCAGTACGGGTAAAGTGGGACAGAGGGAAAATGATTCTCTAGAAAATATCTACATCTATTTGGAGTGAATTTGTATATTTTCATATACACTTTCACATCATAACATTAAGTTAACGTTTACCTTTTTATAACCTTAACAAGATTTACCTCAAATTTCTGTCATTTTCTTTACCATTGCTTTTCCTAACTGTGGTCATGAAATGAGCTCTGCCACACATCCTAAATTAAAATCATCAATTTAAAACCTCAAAAAGATAAAGGGATAGTTGACCCTAAAATGAAAATTCTCTCATCATTTAGTCACCCTCATGCCATTCCAGATGTGTATGACTTTCTTTCGTCTGTTGAACACAAATGAAGATTTTTAGAAGAATATTTCAGCTCTGTAAATCCAAAAATCTGATGCTCCAAAAAGCACATCAAGGCAGCATAAAAGTTATCCATATATGGTTTAATCAATGTCTTCTGAAGTGATCTAATCTGTTTTGGGTGAAAACAGACCAAAATATTGCTCCTTTTTCATTGCACACCTTGCAATTGCAGTCTACAGGTCTGATCATTATTTCAAGTTCGATTACACTTACTATTACAGCTGATGTCAAGATTTACAGTAAAACAGGACTTAAATATTGAACTGTTTCTCACCCATAACTATTATATCACAACTGAAGACATGGATTAAACCACTGGAGTCTTATGGATTACTTTTATGCTGCCTTTATGTGCTTTTTGGAGCTTTAAAGTTTTGGCCCCATTGACTTGCATTGTCTGGACCTACAGAGCTGAAATATTCTTCTAAAAATCTTCGTGTTCAGCAGAAGAAAGTCATACACATCTGGGATGGCATGAGAGTGAGTAAATGATGAGAGAATTTTCATTTTTGGGTGAACTATACCTTTGATTATTTACTCCCCAAAGATTAGTTTAGTAATGATTTATAATGATTTGAGGAAATTCATATGGATACAATGTGGATCAAGCTTAAATGTCTGTTGTCACTTTAACCATATTCACCCTATATTATACAATTTGCAACATTTACAATTCACATTAAACACGAAAATACCACAAGATAGAGGTAGCAAAAAACTGCCCTGAGAATTGAAATATTAGACTTTTTACATTATACCAGTAAAAGCTCAGCTTTACTAACTAAACTGAAACTACAAAACACTGAGAAAACTAAAACTAACAGAGAAAAATAAATGAAACTTAATTATGGCAATTTGAATATAAAATAGAAATAAAAAAATAACAAAATCCATAACTATTACACTGATTTTGAAGAGGGTGCTGTTCCTTTGGCTGTCCTGAAGGCCAGACTCAAAGTCTTGAATTTGATGCAGTCAGCCAGGGGAGAGAAATCGGTGGTGTGACGTGAGCCGCCTTTGGCTGATGGAAGACCAGGCGCACTGCTGCAATGGTTTACTATTGCGGTGTATCATATTGAGACAGGAAAGGTTTCATTTTCCTGATTTTGTAAAGGCAAAAGTCAGATTGTTTGATATGTGGGCATTTGAAGTTGGTCATCGGCCACCACTTCCGGGCTGTCCTGGATGGCGTAATTGTTAAACAAGTGTTAAAATCTAAAACTGTATGCTTTGGTTCTCCGTTGTCATCGGCAACCACTTCCGGGCTGTCCTGGATGGCGTAATTGTTAAACAAGTGTTAAAATCTAAAACTGTATGCTTTGGTTCTCCGTTGTCACACTATGTTCAGTCATTTGCTAACAAGAATCAACACATATAGCCACTGTGTATTGTAAAGGGTAAATACATTCAAGCAACACAAGACAGAGCACAATTCAGTGTAATGTACAAATTGAAGACCAATTCAGTATTCAAGTATTGCAATGACTTGTTAATTTTGAATGCTGAACATCCTAAAAATGCCAGGAGATTTCTCAGATCTTGAATATCTTGGTCATTTTAGGTTTTTACAAAGGGCTGAAATTTGCCTTACATTTTATTGGCTTTTACTTCGTTATGCCTGTTGTCTTCCCGGTCAAAAATGACCAGCCAATGGAAAAGAATGGATTCATTAGACTACAAAACACATGACTATTAACTGTTCAGGACCACCCTAATCCTTTAGATGAGCACAGATTTGGATGTTTGCAAGTTCCTCAGACAAAGGATTCCTTACTAGCACACATCGTGCATTAAGTGCCCTTTTGTGCAGTGTCTTTCCATGTAGCCTACACTCTTCCATGTACAATTTGGAAATGGAGAATGAAACAGTTCTGTCAAATTAAAAAGCATTATTTAATAATTGGTACGATCAGCTATATGCATTGTAAAGTCCAGATTCTAGGCTTTAAAACTCCCATTTAGTGGTTGTTATTTTACTTTATTTCTGCAGGGAGTACCCACCTACTGGCCCAGTTTAAGCTCTGTTCAATTAATCCCATCAATGAAATTACATTTTTAAAAATGTAAAGTTATTTGGCTACTAAAATTGATAAGTTCTAATGCAACATCTTGAACATATGCAGTATGAGAGTGGGCTGGTCATTTTTGACTGGGAACCAAAAAGGAGTTGGCACAAAACAATTTTTAGTCCTTTGTTTTCAGGTGGCTTGCATCTGGTCTTTCCTTGATGCAAGACTTTGAGAACGGTTACTTGGTTTCACAAGTCATCTTCAGTTTCTTGTGTGAAAGTTTAAAGGACAGAATAATTTTAATGTATATGCAGTAAATACATAAAGACTTGGGATCTTATTAAACTTAAATGCACATGAAGGAGAAACTATTGTTTAATGTATAGATTAATATTTTTACCATTTGGTTTACACAATTCAATGAGGGAATTGTAGCAGTAGCTGAGGCGCAAATTATTGGGGAGAACAAATTCTGCAGTAGAAATCAATGGTTTGACAGGAAAGGGAGGCTTAGTTCAATGCAGATAAGTAACAAAATTAAGATAATGACGTGGTCTACATACACTCAGATGTTCAATCTTTTGTGTGGGTTTGTCAGGTGACACCCACACGCCAAACAAGATTAAAATCTACCCAAGTAGATTTTCTTTGGCCTTAATTCTTGCACTGCTTTATCAAACAGACATCTTAATTCCTTCAAGTACAGAAATGGAAGTGCATTGGAGCATTAATAGATTGCTTGCACGGATTAAGCAAATGGTCTTAAACCATTACATAAAATGCAATATGCCGGATGTCAACTCCGAATTGTGCCCCCGCCCCCCACCCAATTAAAAGCTCCAAGTACAACATATGACAGCTTGAGAATGCTTGTTGGCCTTTAAAACAAGAGACATGGTGCTACAACACAAATTCATAAATATTTTATTGAATTCAAAAGCAACTGGAAGTCTCATGCACAGGGGGAGGAGTAAGTAGTCTCAGACTGGTTACCTTAGAGAAAAAGGATTAGACAAGTTTAGTGGTATGCAGTATACAAGGAATCATTGATAGAAATCATGTTCTTTGATCAAGCCATAGCCTACTTGGTTCATAGTAGTCATAGACTTTGATCACAGCTGGCCTGACATTCTTCACTTGGAAAGCTCTTGTTAGTTGTACACTGAAGCTCAGGGGAATATCTTTCGGAACCTGCAAGATATAGACAAACATGAGCACACACCCACATGTATTCACAGCCATTTAAAAGTGCCACTCTTACCGCTCTCAAATACACTAGGACATGATCATCGTCATAATCAACACGCTCCACGATTGGCACAAATGAATTGGGTGGGGTAAACTAAAAGGAGGAAGTCTAAGATTAGTCATTAACAACTTGCTGTAAGTGTTGACTGTGACCGTCTTTGCCTTAAAAAGGTTAAGTCAATTCAAACCAACCGTTGAGGGGTCTGCTGTGAACCCCGATAGGAGTTTAATATCCACCATTACCATGTTGGTACTTGCTCGTGTCCCACTGTATCTGCAAGAAAGAACATTACACTAACATTTGCTATGCTCATGGTGCAGAGCACACACACACACACACGCCGTCTTGGGAACTAGGCAACTACAGCGCATTTAAAACATTCAACCGGAAACTAGTGGGCCGCACCATTTCTAAAAGGAAGTACGTCATGAGGCTCAGTGCAAGTAGTCCACTGCAACCTAAGAGTCCAAGTCTTCCATCCATAATTTAAACTGCAAGTAGCCCAAGTTTGCAATACAGGGAGAAATTTGCCAATTGATAAGACCAAAATCATAATGAGCTGGCATTATAATGCAGGTCTAAAACTGGTTCTTACTTGACAGTGAAGCTCAGCATCAGTTTTGCAAGGCAGTCACCAGTGACCTTAGCTTCAACACTCAATGAGTTGGTGTTCTGAACAGGTGCTGGGATGTTGTAGAACAAGGCGATCTGTATGGGGGTATTCATTAAATGTTAATATATAAATAGTTAGCCACTGAATGAGTAGAAATGACAGAAGCCAACATGCAGTACTGACCTGCACAGACACACAAGCAGAGCCCTTCACGTCAATAGTATATTTGCCTGGAATGTTTTTCAGTGGCTTCTCCTGATACAGTAGCTTGTTAGTCTTATTCACAACAAATTGGTAAGTTTCTGCCACTGACGAGACAGTCACTGTGCTGGAACCACTGGAGTGGAACACTCTGGCGTACACAGACAGAGCCTGAAGGGCCACCACTGTGTCCTAACACCACATTGTGATCATTCGAACGTGTCAATTACATGTAGAAAACACAGGCAACCAACAGTATTAAACAGCATTTTAAAATTAAATAGGTCGAGAAACCTGTGTGGAGGAGAACCCGCCATAGGGATTCTGCTGCTGCACAAGCCAGTGTACAATCTGGTTAGCATAGCCCAGGTCTACTGCAGAGAGTGGATTTACAGTGAGAACAGCTAGCAGCACATACGAGCTGATCTCCACTGCCAAAGAACCAGTCGTTTTGGTGCCAGACACCATCTGAGACCAGTGAAGACCTCCTGCATGACAACACCTTGCTTACAAAAAACATTTGAGGAGCTTATAAAATGGTCAAGATTACAGGTGTTCCTTACCACTTGTAATGGCAACACTGTCCAACTTTGTTAAGAGAGTCTGTCGAGTGTTTGTCTCTCCAGCAAGGCTGAAAGTGTAGGCAAGCAGAGCAGTGGTGTAAGTGTTCATTACATTCCCAATGACCGGCCTCAAGCAGGACAAACCCCTGTCAACTACTGGATCCTGTAACAAAACAATGCATTCGAAAAATGATGTGCAGAGAAGCATGCATTATCAAGTTGATACCTGCAGATGTACTTACAGAGACTGGAGTTTGCAGTTCAAGCAAAGTTATCATAATGTAAGCGGTCATTGTTACATCATCATCTACACCACCCTGTAACGCATTGGGGAAGCAATTTCATTTCCTTGATCACCAGACTTGGATATTCTTGGACAAAAATAAAATCATACCTTCATTTCGTTGTGGTAAAGAAATCCTTCTTCCGCAAAACAACCATCTGGACCTTGTTTACTTACTAACCAGTTTGTTGCATTACGAATGACATCTGGATCAATATATATGTACATCTGTGCTTTGCCAAAACACCTCAGAACAAATGACGTCAACCTGGAAGGGATTTTAAGAAATTAGTTTTCCTAAAATTTACCAGAGGCATCTGCAAAAGGATTCTACATACCATGTATTCCCTAGTCCAGTACCGAATGCACTGTATGAACCATCGGGATGTTTGTAGTTCAGTTCTCTCTGGTATCCTGTTTTGTTTGACAATTAACATGGGGAAATTATATAAACCCCAAAATCGAACAGATGTTCTTACAGGAACCACAATATTCTCAGAATTTGAATTTAAGGTGGTCTTCCAATCACACTCCACTTACCAATCCTTAGGAAGTTAAGGGCCGTCTCTCTGCTGACAGTGGTAAGCTGTTCCATAGACGCCAGGTAGCCAAGAACATAAATAATGGGACAAAATATAGCAGCGTTCTGTTCTCCACAGCCAGATGGCTGCTGTACCAGTCCATCAAGATTCTTTAATGCACGGCCCAATATGTCCCCTACAAGAGAGATGCAAGTCAACCTGAAAGCTCTGCATCCAGTGGAAAGTCCTTTATTCCAACAGTTACACAGCCGCTCTTTGAAAAACTTTACCAACAACTGAAACCGAACATCTGGTGGATCCACTTATTACATTTGCAGGTACAGTCAGAGTCACCTGTTCCAAGACACTGCTTTCTATCAAACACAGAATTAGAGACCCATCTCAGGAGGATCAAGGCAACCTTAAAATCTAAAGTGACAGCAACAGGAAATTGGCAAATCAATTAATGGGGAGGTGGGGGTGCAGACAAACCCTGTGGACACAGCAACCAACTGTAGGTTTTTGTCCTTTCAACACCTTCAGCCTACAAGAAAATACATACATGTAATACAAGTTGATAAATATTGAAGACATTCCAGAAGCTTTACTAAATGTGCCGACCTGTACAAGTAGACTTCGAGTGACTACATCAATGCGTCCTCTCTGTGGCACAGTCACAGGCTCATTGCCACACCGAGCTGGAGACTTCACGGCCTGTGCGCTAATAGTCACATTCAGCACTCCTGCAATAGAATACATTTAAAAGAAATGCCACTTCTCATACACAACACCTCATGCAAGTGGAGTTGAAACAAACCAACAACAAGGGGAACAAGTGTCCATTTAAAGGTCTTCCGCCCATTCGCACAGAGACAGGAGGAATATAGAGGAGAGTTGGCTTGAAGAGTGTAGTTTGAGGAAGCTGCTGGAGTTGCTGTGACCTGTCATGGAAGGAAATGGAGTTTCATATTTGAACAAAAAAAAATTAATAAGTCAAATTATTAGACATTTTCTTGGAGATCTCACCATGATGCACTTGGACAAATAGTTGAAGACAGTGGCCTTCAGCTCAAAGCTCTCACCACGGATGATCGAGTAAGGTAGAGAGAGCTCCAGGAAGAAGGGCTGGAAAACAGTCAGCTGAGCAGGGAGAGCCAGACCCAGACCTTTGGGGGACAGGCAGAAAACCTCCATCACCCAAGTGGTAATGGTGTCAGGAACCTTGACATTAACCAGAGCTGTTCCAGAAGCCCTTTGTAGGGGGAGAAGAGATAAAATGAAGGCACCAAGCCAAACCAATCAACAGCAGACAGATTACTGAAGTTACAGGACACTTCACTAACCCCACATCATTAAGTTGCCATAGCCACGTCTGTGGAAACACTTTCCGTATGGTCACTTTAGGTGAATTAGCTGAGCCTACAGTCCGTCTTGGTGGTTCAGCAGCAGCAATTGCCATGACACCAGGACGAAACGTCACTAAAAGCAAGGAACAAAAAGCCAAGCCATTAAAACCTTCTACATACATTTTTGCAAACCCAAATGCACATTTGATGCCATGCAACAGTGGTTCTCAATCGTGGACCTGGAGTGCCTCTGCACAACATTTTGGGGGTCTCCCATAGAGACTGGCTCTACTTAACAGCTGAAGCAATGCGTTAACGGACATCCAAAAATTGCAGTTCTGGGGGTACCTCAGGACAAGGATTCAGATTCACTGCAATAGACAGTCATGAGTAAACCGCAAAAGACTCCAGGGCCACATCAGATGAGGTTTAGTGTCAAAATAAAAACTTGTGTAGCCTAGCATTTGAGCTGTAAAACCACAAGCGACCTACTGAAAATCTGCCTATACATAATGCTTCCTCTATCCTGGACTATGGTAATAATGCATACTTAAATTAGTCGTAGCTAGGCACGATCAATGGATGCTAACGTGTGTGTGCCACCCCCCCCCCCCAACATTTATACCATGATGAAAAGAATTCACACTGCAACCCCCCAAATGTCAAAGAAATCTACACCCTTGTATGGCAACTACTAAAAGACGTTGACAGTTGCACAACTACAGGCAGTGCAGCCACACCGTTGCCTGTGGTGAGGGGGGCAGTGACAGTCACCCAAAATGGGATTGATTCTTACACATCCCAAAGGCCAATGAAAAGGCCAAAACTTAGACTGCAGCTAAACATCCAGTCTACACTTCAAAAGGCTCAGTGACACTTCAAACTGGCAGTGGCCGATTTAGCTTTATTAGTGCTTAAATCATACCTTCCTCAAGGTTGCACTGTGGTTTTAGAGCAGCCAAATTGGTTACAATCTTCAGCCCCATATTCTGTCAAACAGTAAAAACACAGTACAATTAAAGCACACTAGAAAGTAAAGGTTACTGGCACCAAATGAGTAATGAAAGCTTTCAATATACTATTAAACTGGCCAAGTACTTGGTTACCTTTAAGGTGTAATAAGCCTGGGTATTGCCCTGGGGTCTTGGAATAGGCAAAATGCTCCGGCGTGCAGAAGCAAGAACAGGTATAATAGGCAGCCAGGGTACAATAGGCGGACATTCTGGTTCATCCTCTACGTCAAAAGGGTAACCAGAGAGTGTCTGGACTGGCAGCAAATTGAAGATCTACGATTGGGATACAAAGTGGGCATTCCAGTTGCTGTCAATGTTTTTGGCAGAAGCATCAACTACACAATGGAAGTGTGTAGACCGTTTACAACTGATATGCAAATCAAAAGACCATAAACTCTGTACAACACACTGGATTGGATCACAAATTTAGAGACAAGTCCAGTTAGTTCCCAGAAATGCAAACAAGTCATTTAAAGAGAAGGTGCATTTTACCATGGTGTAGAAAAGGTAGGGGACCACAACAGTAAGTGTAATTGAATATAGAGCACACACCGCTTCAGCAGTCAAACGTCTCCCTGGCTCCAAAATTAATACACTCTGATCCACAGCACTAAGGCAACAAACCGAACCAGGTTCAGCAGAGAGTTTTATGGTGTTCTTCTCTCCTGGAACCGCTTTATCAGGGGAGAACAGCACAGACACCTGCAACAAAACCAGGGTTTAAGTGACAGATCTTGCTGCAAGCTCCATTTTAGAGGATGGCGATATACTGTAAAGGTGCCAAAAGACCCCAAACAAGCTTTACCCACCATACCTGGGTTCTTAAACAGTTTTCGGTGTCAACATGTTTGCCATCAGCAACTACACTTTCACTAGGTAGAACGCAGTATGCCAGAATTTGCACTACTGGAGCGAGATTTGGTCCTACAGAGAGCATGAAAGACACCGTGCCACTCAACACTGCATTAGAAGCAGTCACTTGAATAGTCTCGTATCCATGTTTAACAATCACTCCTTTGGACAAGACCTGTGACAAAGACAACATTGCCAATAACCAAACAGCACAGCCAATAATAGAACTACTCCGAGGACTGTGGTCTTTATACAAACCATGTAGACAATGTCTGTGCTGTAGACACCGTCAAAGGTCTCTCCAACAAAAGAATATTTTAAGGTGACTGGAAATGACACACCACACTTCAATGGTTGCTTCAGCTCCACTATAGTAAGTGTACTCATTGTTGGAGCAGTGGAAGCAGAATTTTGAAAAAGCTGAACAGTTTTCTCTGCTGAAGTGAAGTATGCCTCTTTGTAGCCATTAACATTATCTGGAGTAACGCTAGCCTGAAAGAACAATCAGCACTTATTAAAAAAATAAAAACCACCCCACTTCAAGAATTCAATACACAGACAAACTCAAATTCTACCGTCAGAAAAACATCATTGTTGGGAAAACTGGTAGTACTGATGGAGAAGGATGCCAGTCCATTGCGGTCCGTTTTGAGGCTCTTGAGCTCTATTGGGGGCCAGCTCCAATGTCCCAAGATATATACAGCTTTGCCTGGAATTGGCATCCCACTGAAACTGGTAACTCTGACCTGTGTAGTTGGAATTTAAATATTTAAGAAACTTCCATTCAATACACTGAGCTAGTATGAAATTTGTACTTGCCTTTCCCTCTAGAACTGATCCACGTGTAAAGATATTAGGGATCTCCATAAATATGACCCTTCCAATTTCATACGTTAAGAATATAGTTTCAGATTTTGTCTGGACTATATCTAGAGAGTTGGAACACAATCATGATCTGCTGGTTAACATTAAAAACCATACATGACACTATACAACATACAAGGCAGACTGTACTTTAGAAATTTGTCAAAAGCTTACCCGTTCCTTCTTCAGTTACACTTGCATTTACTAGGAGTGAATCTTGCAGAGAGCTCTCAAATCTGGAGCTCAGGAAGGCAGATGTACTGAAGATAATGGAGGCACAACCGGTCTCATTCATCTAAGAACAGTGGGAAGTCAAAAATATAGCCACCGCAAGTGGCAATCAGGGGCCAAGCACACATGGACCTTGTTCACAGTAGCTTTTCATCTTGTTTTTGACAAAATGAAAACATGGGACAGACTTGGTATATTCAATGGGTTGTGTGTTTTTTTTTGCCTTGATTCCCTCCTCGAGTTGTGAATATTAGATGCGATCTAAAACCTTTATATGGCTTCATACAACGCATGCAGTTGAAGAGACTGCAAGTCTCTCAGCCTTGTTCATTCTCATCAAAAATCTAATATACCACTACTGTGAATAAGGTCTACAGCCAACACAGGCTATTAGGTCATCAGAATGTTGTGCATCCAACTATTGGAATACATCTGGCAAATTGGTCGTTTGTACATTTCTGATTCTCAATGAATGGCTTAGGCTAGATATTATGTGTCAGTGTGCGCATAAATGACGACACTACACACAGCAGAGTAAAGGGAACACTTTGAAGGGTTTAGAGACTAATTTTTGATAACTTTGTCAGGAGGGTCTGTAGATGTAAATTAAAATTGTGGGAACAGGCAAACAGCCTAGGAGGGGTTTGAAAAAGTAGGTTATAGCCCTTACGGTTGTTGCTAATATCTCTGCAATGTAAAAGCCTATAGCGCTAACCAGGCAAGTCAGATGGGAGTGTGCACGCTTAAGTTGGGGGTTTGGATTTGGGACCATCCTGCCAAGTTTGGGGATCTCTACAACGGTCTCTGACGCCAAGACACTTTTAGAAATATGAAGATCAGTACAAACACAATAAGGTTCCAGCACTTTCAGTGCTTGGGCCCCTAAATATCAAGGGTAGGGACTCACCAAACCAGTTTTATCAGAGCACAGAGGAATCATCCCAATTTCTGTTCTGAGCTGAAAAGGATTACGGCACACCTGAACCCATGCTTTACCAGGAACAGGTTGTTCATATGTGTACCTGGGAAATTATACAAGCAACAAATTAAAACAATTAGCCTAGTCATTCCAAATGGGGGGCGGGGGGTCAACTTACCTTCCACAAACCTCAATCTTAAGCTCAACTTCACCAACACTCTGTGTCTGTGGCACTTTCACAGTGATGTCAAACTTGGGTAAAACTGGGTTAGAAAAATCTAAACTCAACTCCTGCTGAAAAACAATCTATAAAAATGTTGCTGTACATCGTACAATGACTTACCATACTTTTTCACCTCAAAAGGCCATTTAAAAATCTGGTCTCCAATAAAAGCCATCAGCGTGTACATGCCTAGTTGAGCTTCTGGGTTTAATTCATGAGAAAGCTGCAATATCCACTTTGAGGAAGAAACATTTGTCCACTGACCAATCCTGTTATTCTTACTGTCCTATTAAAAATCAGAAAAAGCTCAACAAAATGCTTGATAAAAGCACCCAAAATTTTATCAGAAGCACAGTGTTTTGTCCAAACCATGTACAGGTGAACCTTACCTCCACCACAACCATACTGTACTGTAAAGAAGAAGAGTACCACCATTAAACATTTTAGCATCACAATTCAACTCTGTACACATGTGCTCCAGAAGTATTGCATGTGTGGTGTGTTGGTATAAGAGAGAGAAGTAAGAACCAACCATTTGATCAAGAGGCACAAAATTGTCATCCATGGTTACAACTCTGAAGAACACTGCAAAATGAGAACAAAGTTACAAATATGACAGGCTTGACAAGAAATGCAGGCTAAATATTTTCTACACTCCAAATATTGAAGCGTCAATCATTCACAGCTCACCTGTCTGTCCTGGATTATAGATGGGTTTATCCGTTTGGATGAACGTCAAATTGCCGAAACTTTTCAAAAGGACTTTTCTCTCCTCAGCCACGTTAAAAGACCTCCCCTGAATTATGGTCTTTATTTTTTGCACTGATTCTCCCACAACCAGTGGAGCCTTAGAGAAATAAAGGGGTGGGGGGTGTAATTACAACCGTCACAAAGCATAGCTCGAGAGACAAGCAAATATTAGTTGTGGCCATTGATGACGGACCTGGAAGTTAAGGCAGTGATGAAATCCAATCTTAGTTTTAATCTCAAACAGCACCGTATTCAGGTCCTCATTAACCAGATAAATCCTCATTGAAAGGGTCTCATTTGGCTTGTAAAGACTAACACAAAGTTTGGGCTGAGAGCCGGACTCAATCACTACAGGAAACGTTACTATGAAAAATCTGTTGGGAGACAATGAGAGATAAGTTTCAGAAACAATATGAAAACCACACAAGTTGAGGCTGCAGTGCAAAAACTCCACAAGATTGCAAAGTGTGCACAAAGAATTCACTTCCAACATAGGCTAAGAGTTTTAAATCGTTCTTTTGATTCATACAGTATTAAGCACAGTAATATTGCTTAGGTGAACAGAAGCCCATACACACGATATTTCTCAATTTAGCCCCATTTAAGACTTCCACATTTGTAGTGTAGCATTTTTTCATGGCCACCTCATTAAATGTTTTAGAACTTCTCAAGTCAAATCAGAATTTGAAATTGTTCATTCTGTGTGGCTCAGTCTTGATTAGAGCCATTTTGTGCAAATCAGGCAAAGTTTAAATGAGCAGTTGTTAGAGGAAACAAAAACCAATCCAAGATGCAGGCACAAGGTGACGCATTAATACGAGTAGTCCATTTGAATCACTGTAATTAGAAAAAAAAAAAAAAAAAAGAATAGTCTCTTTTGAACCGTTTGGCCTAGAGACAAGTGCATTTGAGCTGGTGGTGCCAAGCCCCAGATTGTCTGGGGGCCATTTAAGCCCACCTCTGTGTGCTAAATGTTATCCATTTTCCAAACAGTTTATTGGGCTGCCATAGACTCCCAGCCAAGAACACAAAGAAAAACGGATACAATAGTGCCCCCTTTTGTTCCCTCAAATTAATTCTGATGGAAATTTGTTATCAAATTGAAATGCAGTAGTCTTACTAGGCCAAAATATTTGCACCATTTGAAGATATTGTATAAAAATTGTAGAACAAAATGTAACGGCACAGGGAGACTTTAGTTATTAGGCTTTTTTTTTTTTAATTGAACAGAAGCTTCAAGTAACGAACTCTCAAGCCCAGTTCTTTCAGAAAGCTTCATTGTGCCATCACGTAGCCAAATGTCTCAATTCAGGCAACAAAACTGGCAAAAAAAAAAAAAATATATACTAGTAAAATACATGTTACCAAAACCATAAATAACAGCGCTTCTATTGCCGTTTAAAACCCCGAGCTCGTCAGTTCAAGTGACTCACTTCATTGTTCATTTACATGGCCGAACGAACCGATTCACTGGAATAAATCCAGACTCTCCAAAAAAACATTTAAACCTTTAAGATGACTTACGGTCCTGCTGTTGCGCCATTTACACAGAAGAAAAGGCCTAAAATGAGCCATTTCCAAACACAAATCTCCTTGACAGCCATGATGAATGTCAATCATCCACAGGAAATTTACCAAACCCGTTCAACGTCACAATGAGATGATGAGAAGGACCTGCAACACCAATTATTCGTCTGCTCAACTAATGCAACTGAATTTGTAATTCGAATAATCACTCGGCTAAATTCACTTACTGTTAAAACACATCAACAACAAACTGCCTTCTCCGAACAAGCGAAACTGCGTCATTTAAAGAAGAGATCTAGCCAGCGACTTAATTAATTTACAATAACAGGTAACAGCTGGGCTCAATGACATCAGAGGTTTGCCCCTTCTGAATCTATAGAACCTATACGAAATGTATTTTTAGTATAGATGTTGTTCCTTTTGCCAACACTGTGTCTGCGGCACTTTCACAGTGATGTGAAACTTGGGTAAAACTGGGTTAGAAAAATCTAAACTCAACTCCTGCTGAAAAACAATCTTTAAAATGTTGCTGTACATCGTACAATGACTTACCATACTTTTTCACCTCAAAAGCCCATTTAAAAATCTGGTCTCCAATAAAAGCCATCAGCGTGTACATGCCTAGTTGAGCTTCTGGGTTTAATTCATGAGAAAGCTGCAATATCCTCTTTGTTGAGGAAACATTTACCACCATTAAACATTTCAGAAACATAAACATTGCCAGTAATCCTACTTTTACCAGTTGTGTTGGTATAAAAGAGATGAAGGAAGAGAGAGTGAAGAGTAGGAACCAACCTTTGATCAAGAGTCACAGAATTGTCATCCATGGTTACAAATCTGAAGACCACTGCAAAACGAGAACAAAGTTACAAATATGACAGGCTTGACAAGAAATGTAGGCTAAATATTTTCTACACTCCAAATATTGTGACAGATTACAACTGTCGCAAAGCATAGAGAGAAAAGCAAATATTAATTGTGGCTGTTCTGATGATGGACCTGGAAGTTAAAGCAGCGATGAAATCCCGTCCTAGCTTTCATCTCAAACAGCGCCGTATTCAGGTCCTCATTAACCAGATAAATGCTCATTGAAAGGGTCTTATCTGGCTTGTAGAAACTGACACACAATGTGTTTTATGAGGGCCTTTAGCCCCTGCAACAGGGGGGCTAAAGTCTTCTTCTGTTCTTGGGTGCAGGTGGCATCTTATTTTTCTGGATGCAGGGGGCTGTCAAGTGTTAAGAACAAAATATTTACGTAGCTTTTGATTAAACAGAACTATAAAAAGTGTATTCTGAGAAAAAAATACAGCAAGTTTGCTTTGCTGTGCTCTCCAATTTTCGATTTTTCAGATTGGTTTATTTCAGAGTATAGGTGTTTTATACACACACACACACACTCACAAGGAAAATTCAGTAACTACACATTGTCAAAAGTCCCTTTCAAAAAGGTCAGTCCACTCGCCAGCCATATTGGGAAGGGAAATCTGAAAGCCATTTAACTCGGTTTACAATTGCTGCAGATTTGGCTTTGTAGGGAAGTATACAGTAACATAGAAATGGGTCAGGGTTAATGATGTGCCACAATTTTTATTTTATTTTATTTTATTTTGTCCAATCTATAAAGTTATTAGAAAATGACTTGAATGCATCTCTACTGTGATGAACCTGCTTTCAGTTTCTGAGTTCAACTTGTGGTATCCTTCCTGCAGACTCATCCTGACATGACCCTCCAGCATGACAAAGCCACCAGCCATACTGCTCGTTCTGTGTGTGATTTCCTGCAAGACAGGAATGTCAGTGTTCTGCCATGGCCAGCGAAGAGCCCAGATCTCAATCCCATTGAGCACGTCTGGGACCTATTGAATCGGAGGGTGAAGGCTAGGGCCATTCCCCCCAGAAGTGTCCGGGAACTTGCAAGTGCCTTGGTGGAAGTGTGGGGTAACATCTCAGCAAGAACTGGCAAATCTGGCGCAGTGCATGAGGAGGAAATGCACTGCAGTACTTAATGCAGCTGGTGACCACACCAGATACTGACTGTTACTTTTGAGATGACTGTATTTCGCTGGGCGGACTTTCGCTGTGGTGAATGCGACCATGCCTTAAAGCTTTACAACACAGCCAAACCTGGTAGAGCACTGATCAAACAATTGACATCAACAATTGATGAACAATTTTACTTCCATCGTCTGCTTATCGCTAAAGAGTTCGGTGACCGCGCGGCAGAGAGGAGAGCCTACTGCAATCTTGGAAACGCCTGCATATTCCTTGGAGAGTTTGAGAAGGCTACAGAACATTACAGGTGACCACCTGTTCAAACTCATTCTTAGTAATGGTTAATAATCTACAGTAAAATAAGCAACACTTTATAATGTTCTGAACTGTATTTAGTAATATTTAGCAACCTTTAATCTTCAGCTCATGAGGGTTGGTTAGGGGGGCAGTGGTTTAAGACCTCATCAGCTTGTCAGGCACAGAACGGGGCACCTTCCTCTAATGGGCCATTAGAGACTAGAAAATTACATTTTACTCCAACCCGAATGTCTTTTTTTCATCAACCAGTATTTGTTATTATGGGTTTTGTTTTGTTTCTGGCTTAGCTCTGACAGTGGTTTTGATGTATAATGGGTGCAGGAACGCTCTGCTGTTGGCGCGGCAGCTAAAGGATTTGGCGGTGGAGGCTCAGGCCTGCTACAGTCTGGGTAACACATACACATTGCTGCAGGACTATGAGAGAGCCATCGACTACCATCTCAAACATCTCATCATCGCTCAGAATCTCAATGACAGGTGTGCTGTCACAGGGAATCATGTAGCGGTAGTAGTAAGTTAGTGGTTGACCGATATGGTTTTATTAAGGTCTGATACAGAAATCTAGAGAGCAGGGTGGCCGGTGGCCAATATATTGCAGATATACTGTATGTAAAATACAACTGAATAATCTTTAATAAGATTATATCAAATGGACAATCAGGCACAGTTGCCAATGTCAATAATCTCAAAATTGCCAGATATTGTTCAATTAATCAGCCAGGCCTATATATCAGCTTCTCACTACTACTACTACTACTACTACTACTACTACTACTACTATAAGTAGTAACATTATGTGTGACTACACAAAAACACATTAGGTGTAGTAATTTCATATTAATTTATGGAGTTTATGTTTACTGTAGGATTGGTAAAGGCAGGGCCTGCTGGAGTTTTAAAAATGCACATACAGCACTAGGGAATCATGACCTGGCTATGCACTTTGCTGAGAAGCATTTGGAAATCTCAAAAGAGGAATGACCACCTACAGATTAACACATTTATTAGACACTTGGAAGTACCTTGTACTTTTGTTACTTTGGAAATTAAAGTATTTTCGCTAATTCAGAATATCAAAGTCATTATGTGGTAAAACTGCTGTAAATTCTTTGTAACTGAAATAGAACATCACTTTTTCAGCCATCTTGGTTCTGGAAGTATTTTTCCAATTCATTTTTTTGCATAGGCTTTTCATAAAATCCTCCATAGAAGAGTTGTAAGCCATAAACCAAACCAACCAGCTCAGAGGTAAATCACAACCTTACAAAATTTGTTTTGAGGCAAAATGTAATTGACAAAAAGACAAAGGTACAAGACTGTGTACTCACTGTCTGTCATGAGGGCAGGAACTACAGTCCTGTTAAGCATTGTAAATTATGTAATTAAATAAAAAAATTATGGAAATACAGTGGCAAGAAAAAGTATGTGAACCCTTTGGAATTACTTTATGTATAAATAATCTAAGTTAACTATTAGTTTTAACTAATAAAACTACTGTATTGTTCTTGTACATATTGAATATATCAAACAATCACAGTGTAACCCCTAGGCTAATGACATCAACAAAAGCTAATTAGAGTCAGGAGTTGGCAAACCTGGCATCCAATTAATAAAACGAGATTGGAGGTATTGGTTAGAGCTTTGACTTATAAAAAGCACTCAAACATTTTGAGTTTGTTATTCACAAGATGCATCTGCTGCCATGGACCATGTCTCACAAAAAAGAGATCTCAGAAGACCTACCATCAAGAATTCTTGCTTTGCATAAAGCTGGAAAATGTTACAAATTTATCTAGGAGAGCATAGATATTCATCTGTCCACAGATAGACAAATTGTCTATAAATGAAGACAGTTTAGTACTATGGATACTCTCCCTAGAAGTGGCCATCCAGCCAAGACCAAAGGGTTCACATACTTTTTCTTGTCACTGTATATAAAACTGTTGATTTTAGGTTGTTGATTATAAGTATAGAAACAATATATTTTAAGTTTATTGCAAAATATTGTGATATGTACAAATCTATAAGTAGTTTAAGGGTAAAGGGAGACCGAAATTGCATCATTCACATGGCATCATGGGAGTGGGTGGTGGCTCCTGGGCTAATTTCCTGGGCTATGTTGGCCACGGTTCTCTGATTGGTGAAGATTTCTCTACTGGACCATGGGTATTGTAGTTGTTCCACAGGACTTCTGCTATAAACAAAATAATGAAATAATGCAGGTGGATGGCTTCAACAGAAGCATACTGTACCATCAGTGACTACGTTTACTATGTTTACTTACGACAACGGTATCGCGAGAAAGTAGCGTTCCTGTATAAGCACTGTATATGCGGTATATAAGCGGTGTACGCTTTACTCCCATATACATGTGGCATGGTCAGTAAGCAGCTTTTTCCAGAGCAACGTAATTTCCCTGTGACGCTTGTGTAAATAACAAACATGGTAACCGAGGAAGACTTCACTATTTTATTCTTTGTTGCTGTGTTTGTTTCCTTACCTTTCTATGGTGACCTGCAGCGGAATTGCGCTTCAATAGTGAGGTTTCCCTTTCATGTGAAACTCTGGGATTCCCTCAATGTACCAGCCTATATACGTGAACGTAAGGGACCGTCGATATTTTACAGTGGTGTTTATAAATCGGTATCGTATAATGTATGTGCTTTTCCCACTGTACTCCCAGAAATGTTTTGTTGACTTATTGTTGGGCTCTATCCTATGACGTGTGTTATTCTGTCTTTTCCACGCACATGCACACACTTCAAAAACCTGTTAGAATGCCACTTATGTGTTTACATGGCCACATAAGCAGCTTTCTCCAGTAGAAACCTAGGTGTGTTAAACCGCTTTCTCATAATTCCTTAAACGGCGTAAATAAATCGGCATTCTCGTTCACGTGACATTTCAGAACGCAAAAATCCAGGAATAACCGCTTTCTTAAGTGCATGTAAACGTGGTCAGTGAAAACCTCTGAGCTCATGGTAGGTCTGTCTTTTAAAGTTATCATTGAAAATCAATTCATCTATGGAAAAAAATTAATGTTTATTTTTTACTTCCGGAACCTGACTGATGCAATCTGTAAGGGAATGTGTTTTAGAATATTATAACTAATGTTTTGTAAATTTTGTGTTTATTGATTTGTGTAGTTAACTGTAAGCAAATACAATAAAAGGCAAAGTGGTGTATTGATGTGTTTTTTGTAAGTGTCCTAATCTCTGCTCTGAAACATCTTGTATACAGACAGGAGATCGTAGCGGTGAGCTCCCTGCTCGCATGAATGTCTCAGACCTTCAGATGGTGCTTGGCCTCAGTTATAGCACAAACAATTCTGTCCTTTCTGAGAACAAGGAGATCAACTACAAACTGCACGGTATAGCACTCAAAGCTGTACAGCACGAACTCCTTTTAGCCATTATGCCATACTACCTCAGGCTCTTCTGGAGGGTTAATCAAAAGAATAAAGTGTTGGGGACAGTGTGTGGCCATTGCGTTTGTTTAAGCTTTTCAACTGATTGGCTGTGTCGGTATCAAAATAGAAATTGTTGCTTTCCAGGTGCCAGGCCCAGCATGAGCCGGCGGCACAGTATGGAGAATCTGGAGCTGCTAAAACGTACACCAGACAAGATCAATGTGAGTGTGAGCGCATATATTGAGCTCCTGCCGGTGCTTTTTGTTTTTTATCAAAAGTGTACCCATCTATCTGATTGACAAGCTATACAGTATTTAAAAGATCTGTGCTGAAACCTAGGGCTGCCTCACTGTTGGTATTGTATCATACATCGCTTTCACACATACAATCTTTTCCAGAAATGTAAACACGACCCTTTCAAAAATGCCAGGACATTTTGCATTGGCTATATCCCTGCATGAGAAGTTGTAACATTACCTGAAAAGTTCAGTTTTGATACTGTGTGTGAACAGAGTTGTAAGATTAACGATTTGAGTACGCACAAGTTCAGGACGTGCTGATGTACGTCAAGTATTTTTAGATTCTATTCATATTTTAGAAGTGGTCTAGTGTAATCCAGCCTTAAAGCACTTCTCTACATCCAATGCGGATGAAGAAATTTGTTGACTGATAAAATAACTAACTATATCTCAGAGTTTAATGGCATTTTGGTGCTTCTGCGTGAATGTCGCGGAACGGAAAAAAGATTGAAACCATTGCATGTGTGAATAGCAGAGTTTATACATTTACTTGTAAAGACAATCCAACAATTTTACTGCAATCTACCAAGTTTCATGTGTGAAAGGAGCTATATGTTCAATATCTTTTCTTTTTTTATTTCCAAAAGTGTTGCCTAAATGGTATCTCACTAGGTTTTGGAACAAAGCAAAGTCATGGTTCCCACAGTCGTGGAAAACTTGGAAATATCAGGGAATTTTAAAATTGTGATTTTCAGTCATTGAAAAGTAATTTTCTAGTTTTCCCTGAGACTAAAAATATTGTATCAGCTACTGCTCTTGAGTAGAGTAAAACTTGCAAGCCACATTGATTTCTGATTTGTCTGAATCACCTTTTAGGTCAAAACGGTTCACATGAATCAAACGGTTCCTGGATGGAATTTACTTTTTCAAATAAATCTGTTTCCAGTTCTCACAAATGACTGGAAAGATCAAGGGGGAAAAGTCCTGAAATTTCTGAAAGATCATCAACACCTCTTTAGACAATAAAGAAAAAGTGTATGTTCGTAAATCTCAGTGTCGGGATTCATAAGGAATCATTTAATCCCTGTACTGCAGGGCCAGAAGTGGACCAGTGACATCCTCTTCAAGCCATCCAAATCCACACTGGCTAAATCGTCCTCCAAACTCTCCTTTGTCAAACGTTTCCGAGGCAAGAAACACAAACTGCAGAGCAGCTCCAGTAAAATCCTCCAGGATACCAGCAACACACAAGAAACTCCTCAGAACAAAGTAATAAAACCACACACAGAAACCACTACTCAAACACAAAAGAACACAGCATGGTTACGTTACAACTAGATTCTGATTTTTTTGGCCCTCCATAAGTAACAGATATTATATGACCAGTATATATATTTATATATACTGTATATATAAAGTCAGAGTGTCCAGCATAAATGTGAAGGACCTCTGTTCGGAGGGGAAAGGAGGAAGCTTGGAGCTGAATGGACATTCAACGAACTTTAATCCAAACACCACATTAAACTTAAAACACAGCAACATGAACACACAGCTTCATTGTCTCACTCTCGGCGTCTCTCTCCCGACTGCAGCTCTGCTCCCGGCTTTGTACCCCACCTAATCACGCTGTCATCACTCACAGCTGGGCGCGATCATTCGCCCCAGCTGCACACCTCGGCCTCGCTCCTCTCTGTCCTCGCTCCGCCCCGCCTGGCCTGCCACACTATTGTCTGTAATGTGTTTAATAATTAACCTTTGACCTTCATGTCCTCAGCATGGGAGTACAGACATGTTAGGAGATGAGGACTTTTTGACCTGCTGAGTCGTTTCCAGAGCAACAGAATGGATGACCAGCGGTGTGCAGTACAGGATGGGAGGAGCCATCTGTCTGTCAATTCTAACTCCTCCTCCCCATCCACCACACCACCCAGAACCATCAGGAAATGTTAGCCACTATTCTTCTGTCACATTATTATGTTTTCATTTAATTTGTATTTAATTCATTGCATTTAAAATAACATCCAAAAATGACACTTCAGTCATTTACTCACAGTCCTGTTCCAAACCTGTATGACTTTTTCTTCCTTGGATCACAAAATTGCCTTTATCCCACACAAAGAAAGTGAATGGTGACCGAGGCTGTCATTCTGCCAAGCATCTTCACATGTGTTCTATTTGAAGAAAGTCATATGGGTTTGGGACAACACGAGGGTAATCAAATGATGACAGAATTTACATTTTGGGGTGAACTCTCACTTAAACATTTCACACTCTCTCCAGCATTCTCAGAGTCTGCTGCGTCTCCGGGGCAGGAGCCGTTTTTCAGACTGTTGGCGAGTGCTCAGGGCAGGAGGCTGGACGAACAGAGGGCGGGAACAGGAAACAGTCTGCCCGGACTGCGCACCCTGTCTGAACACAGTAACACTAACAGCAGACACATGATTTTAAGTCAGGTCATGGCCAGCATGGACGCCACCGAGCCTGATGACCAGTTCTTCGACATGCTTGTCAAGTGTCAGGTGAGAGACATTGAATTTGCACTTTCAGTTTCCTCCCTCATATTGATTTATTTGCTATAAAATCAGTATTAGGGTGGGATAGGCTGTTTTAATTTGTAGTTGCTAGACCAGAATAAAACATGAAGGTAGTGATACTTTAATTTTGAATCATTTTTTGCCCTTTTGTCATCTCTGTCAGGGGTCTCGTCTGGATGATCAGAGATGTGCCCCTCCTCCTCCCTCCTCACGTGGACCCACCGTCCCGGATGAAGACTTCTTCAGTCTCATCATACGCTCACAGGCCAAGAGGATGGACGAGCAGAGAGTCACGCTGCCCACCTGCCACTAAACGTACACATGGACCATGAATCAGAACTGTGTTCTGTCTGCTCAGTAATGATAATGAACAATTATCCTTAAATACCATTTCATGTACAGCAATAATGAGTGATTCTATGTTCTGTAAATAACGCATTTTAACTTTTTAATCAGATTTAAGCTCTTTGTACATTTTGTGCTTTTTAAGGTTGTTTTAGTTTAGGATGTATTGCTTTGTTTTTATGATTATTGCAAAGAATTACACCAAGTCTTTTGTTACAAGTTGTTATTTAACATTTTTGCTATCACTGTTTGCCCTTTATTTAGTGCGAGATGTGTATTTAAGAGACAAAGAGCACTGTATTTTTGTAAAATAACAGAATTAAGGTAGCAAGGAAGTGGTTAAACTAGAAAAGAAATATAACTACAATATGTCAAAATACAACAAAAATGAATTTGACATGACTATAGAAATAAAAACCTCTATAGAAACATTTAATGAGACTATGCTCACTTTATTCAGTGATCTTATCAGACATGAAAATATATTGCAAACGTTTTGAGTCTGTACATTTGTCTCAGATTTTTACAGACTATTTAACTAAAATGATTTCATAAAAAATCTTCTCCTTTACAAAAACATTTTTCTCCAAAGCTGTGATATCAGTAGTTCTCCAGGGTAGGGTTGCACCAGCTGTGCGTAAGGTCTCATGTAAGTTGGGACGTAAAGTTCACACTAAGGGCTTAGTAACAACTAGTTAGTTTGTAACTTAGTCAGTGCTTAATTTGGCTGCACCACCTGTTCTTAAGGCAAGACTTAACTAGTAGGTCATAAGCTCTCCGTAAAGTAATGCGTGGTCACATAATATGACGTTTACCTGTATTTATCCAATAAGCAGCCTTAAAATTTGTACACAGAAGTGTTAAAAATCCATGAACTTCAATTTGATCTTGTTACGGTTGATGTTCAAACCTTGTTTGTTAACGTAACTGTCAGCTGTGATAAATTAAATCCCCATTAAAATACCATACGTAATGAAAGTAGATTGAATAAATAGCATATCTGCTCTGTGTAAATAACAATATATAGGAACTGTATCTAAAATGAATGAGGGGTGATAAATAAATACTACTACAACAGGCTGGAAAAATAAACATTTATTCATTTTAATATCTTATATATTTCGTATATGTTGACACTTGACACCCGTTAGATCGGTTTCATGCTGAAGAGCTGTTTAAAAGTATGTTTTTTTTCTCTCTCTCTCATAAATGTAAACGAGTGTAAATGCCAACACCATTATATATGTTGAAAGGATTGATGCCTGTCAGCCAAAACATGAGCTCATTGATGTCATTAAATGAGTCTGCTTTTTTATTCCATCCGTTACTCCTGGTCGGGGTCTTCAGTAAATATAAACTTCCTACCTAAGTTTAATGGTGCAACGCTCAAATATTTAGTAGTGCGTAAATTGTGACTTAATGCCCATTTACGCCACAACTAGGCTAAGTTTTAACTTACTGTTAAAAACTTGCTTGTGTAACCGGTCCCTGAACTCTACCAATCAGAACAAAGACACAAAACATCACCTCTCTCGACATGTTCACTGTTCGGAACCTCAGAAATCAGAATACTGCTTAACCAAAATTATGTAGCCGTAACATTTACGGCAAAATATGTCAACCAGCATTCATTCACTTCAAAATGCCCATAACTGGTTAGATATTTCTTAACTCTTTGGAGGTAGAGTGGTGGTGGTGTAGTGGGCTAAAGCACTTAACAGAAGGTTGCTGGTTCAATCCCCACAGCCACTGCCATTGTGTCCTAGAGCAAGGCACTTAACTCCAGGTTGCTCCAGGTGTATTGTCCCTGTAATAAGTACACTGTAAGTCGCTTTGGATAAAAGCGTCTGCCAAATGCATAAATGTAAATATTGGCTGAGAAAATTACTTCAGTTCTCCAAATATTTTTGATTCATCAAGCTTCTTGATCAAATCTGTAACATCTGACAGGTGGTCCACCGTCAACCTCGTAACAAATACATGATGAATATAATAACCACTTGCAAGCAGAAGTACACAGAGAGTAAAATGGGTAGAAAAAGAATAATTGTATTTTAAAAAGAGCTATTTCTCTCAAAACAAACATACTGACCTTGTCAAAAGCATGACTATTTCATTTTATATGCATAAAACACACTGTAATCACTTCATATGGTTACATATTTTATATTGACTAACAATCATTACTTTCTGCATTAATTTGATTAGTATATTTTTCCCTTATTACAGTCGTTGGTTACACAACATCCCTGTAAGATGGAGAAATGTGTGCGCTGTTTGATCTTCAACACACCCATCTCTCCAGTGTTACTACACACATACATTCATTTCATCTCATTTCTAGCACTAATTAATGCACATATATTATCTGCATCTTTCAGGCACCAGGTAGTGCCAGACTCTGCTCTAATTAAAACATTTGATCATCCTTTTAGTATCGACACACACATCTCTGCAATTCTTCTCAATTAACTAGAGAAGTTAAGTTGTATTTTTCCATTGATTTGCACTTTGATGATTAAACTGAGCAAATGATAATTAAATCAATAAATGAATGATTAAATATCTAACATACTGAATAACATTCATAATGCAGTTATTCATTGTACACTGATTACACATTGTCATTTTTAGATCATTGCATATTGCATACATATTAATTCAATTTTCAAAAATTAATTAACTGAATGATTAAATGAAACTCTTCCATATATTCCCCCCTTTGGGACTTCTACAAAGTCCCACTAACTTAGCCTATTTCAAGAGTGCTACTTCACAATCCAGTCCCTTCACTTTCTATTGACCAATTATAGGTTACGCATCTCTCTTATCAATGACCAGATCATGGAACAGCACTCCTGTGGAGCATCAGGACCAAACGTCTCACCCAACGCTTAACAAGAGAGGAGTAAAAGATCCTGTCTCCCTCAACCCTACACTCAAGAGAGAGAATATTGTGTTATAAGCATGAGCATGTAAATGGTTCAACACTTGCCCGTGGTTTCATGTTATGTAGAATATAACAGAAAACACCATTCAAAATCATAACATTTTGATTAGAGTATCATAACAGTACATTGGATATAACAGCATAAAGATCAAAATCAGTAAATATATCAAAGTTGTTATAAATAGTAGAAGTAACCCAACACTAAAAAGTTCTTTTCTTGCAAAGATCCCGTTGACAAAAGATCTTCGACCCAGTTACTATGCATAACGTAGAGGGCAACCACTGGTGAGAGGATAGACTAGCACTTACATCCCAGGGCATGGCTCATCATTCATCTCCTCATATATATCTTCATTGGAGGAATCAGTTTCCTCCCAGTTGTCTTTCTGTCCATCCAGGATAGTTGTCATTGTATTGCATTGGACCATTCACATTGATCAATGTCATCTGCTTCGCTGCTGCTCGGATCAAGAATGATTTGATCAATGGTAACACACAAAAGAATATAATTCCTCCCACAAGGATTGTTGTTCCAATCATTATGCTAATTTTAGCCAACCATGCACCCCATTTTCCTAATGATAAGTCGAACCAATCCCAAATTTTCACATCTCTTTTTCTTCTTGATTTATTTCTCCCTCATCATTATACAGACTAATGACTCTTTTCGATCTAGATAATTTGTCAACTTTTTTCAACTGTTTGTGTTACTTTGAGATCATTCTTGAAACCATTCCAGGTCTGCGAAGTTGATTGTTGGGAATTCTGGTTCTTCTCATGGTTCTTGGGGTCGGTGTGGCTTGGACCTTCGGTGTCTGTTGCAGCATGTATGTTGTCCGCAGTATCAGGCACATTATCACACTCATCTTCCATCTCCTGATGGTCTGTCAGTCTACTTCCCTCTCCACGTGTAGTTTCTTCTTGGCCTTCTTCACCTTGTATATTTCTTTCAGCATCATGTGACCCTTCTCCTGGTGTTTCTGGATCTTCAGTATCGCTTCCTTCAGATTCCTCTTCAGGCCATTCTCTCACTCTGGGTACCCTGGTGCAATGATGCAGATGGTACCATGTGATGCTACCTTCCACTTGGACTGCTGTTGGTGTTGCTCTCACGACTTTAAAGGGTCCCTCTCTCCTGGACTTTCTGCTGAATACTCTCAGATACAACTGACCACCTGGAACAGTTGAACAGGGTACTTCTGCTTCACTAGGCTCCTTCCTTTTTTCATGCAGATAGATAGCGTTGTGTATTGCAGTTAGTTGTTGCATATCCGCTTTCAGTTCCATTTGCAATTGCTCAAGCGTGGGTCCTTTATAAGGACCTCTCCAGTTTGGCACAGGCATGGGTCAACCTGTAAGCATTTCATGCGTGGTTAGATGCATATTTTGCATATGATAGCTCATTAAAGCAAGAGGCAAAGCACCAATCCAACTGAGCATAGTGCTCTCACATATTTTGTTAAGTTTTGCCTTGAGGGTACCATTTACCCTTTCTACCATTCCCTGTGATTGTGAATGATAAACACATCCTAGTCTCTGTTTTGTTCTTAGTTGTTGTCAAACTTGTAACTTCTTTACAGTTTGTTGTATAAACACTGATCCATTGTCTGAACTAATTTCTGACAGTATTCTGAATGTAGGTATTACTTCTCTTGTTAGAAATTTGATTACTGTTCCTGATCCCTGATCTGCTGATGGTACTGCTTCCAGCCATCTGCTGAATCTGCATACTACCACAAGCATATAGCGCTTTCCTTGCACTCTCTTTATCATGTCCACATAATCAATAACCAAATGTTTGAATGGGCCTTCTGGTACTGGTATGTGACCTATGGGTGTTGTTATTTCTTTTCTGACATTGTTTTGAGCATAGACTTCACATGTGGACAGAAACTCATTAATCTTCGCTTCCAAAAATGGAGACCAATATCTCTGTTATTTAATTTTCCTTATCACTTCCCCCTTGCGCAATGGTCAAAACCATGTGCATCTGAAATAAGAACATTGAGAAGCAAAGTTGATGCAACAATCTGTCATTCATTTGAAGGCCATATGCCTTGTGAATCTTTCTTGGCACCCCTATGTTCCCACGTAGTGTGCTTGTATGGGCCTGCTTCCTGTTGAATTTTAATTATATCATCCAATTGTGGTTATGGTTCAATAAGAACCATTGGTGCTAATACTGCTACTTGACAGCCAGAAGCCTTTTTGGCTTCTAAATCTGCTGCATTATTTCCCTTGGTGACAAAATAATTGCCCTTTTTGTGGGCTTGACATTTAATGATAGCCAATCTTTTAGGTAACATCATTGCAGAAATCAACTGTTTTGGGCTTTCAGCTGTTCAGAGCCGATCGCATCGCGGAGTTAACGGGGAAAATAAGAGGTGGTGGAACATGCTTTTACATCAATGAAAGTTGGTGTACAGATGTAACAATGTTAAAGAGGATGTGCTGTCCTAATTTGGAAGTGTTCTTTATTAACTGTAAGCCTCTCTACTCACCGCGGGAGTTTTCCTCGTTTTTTCTGGTGAGTGTGTATATCGCGCCAAACGCGTGTTTGAATGTGGCACTGCAACAGCTGGCTGATCAAATCACAGACATGGAACAACAATACCCAGACTCAGTTATTATTATTCTTGGGGATTTTAACAAAGCAAATCTCACATGTGAACTGCCCAAATACAAACAGCATATTACGTGCCCCACCAGAGACAAGAACATACTGGATCATTGCTACACAACAATTAAGGATGCATATCGCTCTGTCCCTAGAGCAGCTTTGGGACTCTCTGATCACTGTCTGGTTCATCTTCTTTCAACCTACAGGCAGAAATTAAAATCAACCAAGCCAGTAGTAAGGACTGTAAAGAGATGGACCGATGAAGCAGAGCGGGAACTACAAGCCTGCTTCAATTGCACAGATTGGAGTGTTTTTGAGGCTGCAGCCACAGACCTGGACGAGCTCACAGATACTGTTACATCATATATCAGTTTCTGTGAGGATATGTGCATTCCTACTAGGACTTATTTAAAGTTCAAAAACGACAAACCGTGGTTTACAGCAGAACTCAGGCAGCTTCGTCAGACCAAAGAGGATGCTTACAGGGGTGGGGATAAAGTCTTGTACAATCAGGCCAGGAACACAATGAACAAGGAAATCAGAGTGGCTAAAAGAAGATACTCTGAGAAGCTGAAAAATAAGTTTTCAGCTAACGACCCTGCATCAGTGTGGAGTGGCATGAAACAACTCACAAATTACAGGACTCCTACCCCCAACCCTGTGGTGGACCAACAACTGGCTGATGACCTGAATGTGTTCTACTGCAAATTTTAAAGGCCCAATCTCACACCCCACACCCACTCTGACCTTCACTTCACACAAACACCAACACCTCCTGCAACCCCCTTCCTCCCCCTCCTGCTACTCAACCTGCACTTAAGATCTGTGAAGATGATGTGAGCCGCGACTTTCGGAAACAAAAGACGAGGAAAGCTTCAGGCCCAGATGGCATCTCACCAGCGTGTCTTCAATTCTGTGCTAACCAGCTGGCCCCCATCTTCACACAGATCTTCAATAGATCACTGGAGCAGTGTGAAGTCCCATGCTGCTTCAAACACTCAATCATTATTCCTGTCCCAAAGAAACCAAAAACCACAGGACTTAATGACTACAGACCTGTCGCCCTGACGTCTGTGGTCATGAAATCATTTGAGAGACTGGTGTTAGCCCACCTGAAGAACATCACTGGACCCTTTCTAGATCCCCTTCAATTTGCTTATCAAGCAAACAGGTCTGTGGATGAAGTCAACATCGGATTGCATCATATCCTGCAACATCTGGACAGACCAGGGACATATGCAAGGATCCTTTTTGTGGACTTCAGTTCAGCTTTCAACACCATCATCCCAGCTATTCTCCGGACTAAACTACACCAACTCTCCCATTTCTATCTGTCAGTGGATTACCAGCTTTCTGATGGACAGGCAGCAGCTTGTGAGACAGGGGAAACTCACTTCCAGCACCTGTACAATCAGCACTGGTGCCCCTCAGGGACGTGTGCTCTCCCCACTACTCTTCTCCCTCTACACCAATGACTGCATCGCCAAGGACCCCTCTGTCAAGCTCCTGAAGTTTGCAGACGACACCACTGTCATCGGCCTCATCCGAGATGACCATGAGTCTGCATACAGAAGGGAGGTTGAACAGCTGGCTCTCTGGTGCAGTCAAAACAACTTTGAGCTGAACACGCTCAAAACGGAGGAGATGATTGTGGAATTTAGGAGGAACACCCCAACACTGACCCCCTCACCATTCTAAACAGCACTGTGGCAGCAGTGGAGTCATTCAGGTTCTTGGGCACTACCATCTCACAGGACCTGAAGTGGGAGACTCCATTGTGAAAAAGGCCCAGCAGAGGTTGTACTTCCTTCGCCAGCTGAGGAAGTTCAACCTGCCACAGGTGCTGCTGATACAGTTCTACTCAGCAGTCATTGAGTCTGTCCTCTGCACTTCAATAATGTCTGGTTTGGTTCAGCTATGAAATCAGACATCAGAAAAATATAAAGGACAATTCGAACTGCTGAGAGGATTATTGGTTGCCCCCTGCCCCCTCTTCAAAAACGATACACTTCCAGAGTGAGGAAAAAGGCTGGAAAAATCACTCTGGACACCACTCACCCTGCCCACTACCTTTTTGAGCTGTTGCCTTCTGGCCGACGCTTAAGAGCTATGAGCACTAGAACTGTCAGGCACAGGAACAGTTTTTTCCCTCAGGCTAACCATCTCATTAACAGTTAAATTGACCCATTGAGCAATAACTATGTGCAATACACAGTTTAGTCTTTATTATATTTATCCAACACATCCAACCTCTTCTGCCATTTCATTTCTCTGAAAAAAAAAACAAAAAAAAACATTTGCACTGTACATAACAGATTTGTATTTGCACTGTACATAATAGATAACAGATTTGTATTATATTGCACTACATATGTGTATGTGTGTGTCTGTGTGTGTATGTACGTATGTGTATAAATTGTTTTTATTTTTTATTATTATCTATGTCTTGCTGCTGTTTTTGTATTGTATTTTGTATTGTTTTACACTGGAAGCTCCTGACACTAAGACAAATTCCTTGTATGTGTAAGCATACTTGGCAATAAAGCTGATTCTGATTCTGATTCTGATGATTATACCTTATCGTAATGTAACAACACTTATCTTCAATACAACCTGTTTAAAATCCAATTACTTAGTTGACTTTAGTTTAAAGTGACACACTGGACTCAAAGCTTTATTGTTTGTCCAGATAATGTGATTTCCCAAATGAAATTCAATCACTTTAAAGTTCTTTATAATTTCAATATTCTTACTTCTCACGGTGATATGAACTTTAACTCTAAGCACAGTTATACCACTTGAATGTATAAATTCCCTGTATGAAGTCAAATAAACTTCTATGCTACAGTCTGGTTTGGGAGTTTTGATCTGCCACACGTCCAACAATAACAACAGCTGCTCTTTCTCAGTTTGGTTAATCCTGTTCTTCTTATCACGCTTCCTTCATGGCATGAAAAGAGCAGCCCAAGGCTAAATTTTGTCCAGCCAGCTAAGAGTTAACTTTTTGCTTTCATGCACATTTAGTTTTATGGGATACAGCTGTGTTGTCTCAACGTTTTTATTCTTTTTCCTATTGTCAATTTATACTGTATTACATTTACCCATCCATATTCTTTATCATTGGTACTAACTCCACTATCATACAACCAGGATATCTTTTAAGTGCCCTCTCTGCCTCTAATGGTCGGATTTCTTCTACCTCATATATTGATGGAAAGTCGATAATAGGCCTAAATAGATTTCTTTCCTGTAAATTACATATATACTTCTCATTAGTAAACCTGCAAAGCCAATATCTCGGAACATTTTTAGTTTTCTCTGTGTTTACGAAGAAAATACCTTTCTAAATTTTCACAAGAGACAGGCTTTCATTCCTAACATTCATTCAACATATAAAAGACAACATTTTATCCTTTAAAATGTATATGTCTACAGACCTATAAAGAGCATTTAGTAGAGGTTTTAAGCATTATAAGAACAAAGAAAATCTATCGTTTCCCTACAGTTTGTGAGCTGCTGAGCATGACTTTTTTCAAAAGACAACAAAAATGATCTTATAATAATTATGAGTCTGTATATTTTAATGTATAAAAAGCGTGTCTACATATCTATTGACTTCAGTAAAATGTGTTAAAGAAATGTGTCTAAGAACACAGCAGATCTATCTTATTTCCTACAGTCTGACGACTGCACACCAACATAAAATACATGTGCAATACACAGATCTAGTAATCTGCTTAAATTGGCAAAAACAACCGATCATACTATTACCTCGCAAAGATAATGTGAAAAGCATAACTTAATGAAGACTCAGGCACTGATATAAACTCCACTAACAATGTGTGCTTAAAAGAAGGATTGTCCTTTGTTTTTTGTTTTTCTTCTGCAGTGCATTCTGAACGATATGCCGATAAATAACTCTCATTTGTACGTTCCTCATCTCTAGATTATTAATTTAGATCAACATCAGTGTCGATAAAAAACATGGATAAATGAGCATTGTTGAAAGCAACTTTGTAGAAATGAACTGAGCCGCGTTGATTAGACTGTCTGACTGATGGCCTATTAATTAAGCATTGTTTTGACTCATGAAACTCAACTGTGATTGTCGTTCAATCAGCCCAAACAACAAAAGCAAAGAATCCTGTATACAAATCCACCATTTGGACTTGGTATGGGATTAGCTTGGAAAAGTGCGGGGGACAAAAATCACCTTTTTAAAGAATTATTTTTTTAAAGAGTGATACGCCCTTGGGTACAACGCATGGTGAAGGTGTTGTATCGAATTGTGATTCCCGTCGGAATCAGTTTCCCCCTAGCCCCGATAGGGTACGGGGTTATAGTTAGGGTAGGTAGGGTATGGTAGGGTAGGATTGGGCTTAGGTTTGTGCATGGGGGAACGCATTCTGACAGCGGAGAATAACTATTGAACGCATCAACATTTTTTTCAGTAAATATATTTTTAATGAGGCTATTCACATGCAATTTTCACCAGACTTTGGTATTAACTCAAGAAATCCACACATATAAAGAAATCCAAACATTAAAGTCCATAAATGAAGTTATGTGTAATAAAGAGGAACGACACAGGAAAAAAGTATTGAACACGCTAACTGAAATGTATTTAATACTCAGTGGAGAAGCCCTTGTTTGTAATGACAGCTTCAAGATGCTTCCTATATGAAGAAATTAATCGGCCGCAGTATTCAGGTGTGATTTTGGCCCATTCTTCTAAACATATTGTCTTTAAATCTTGAAGATTCCGGGGGCCCTTTTGTGAACCTTGATCTTTAGCTCTTTCCACAAATGTTCAATTGGATTCAAATCAGGTGATTGACTGGGCCATTTTAACACCTTGATTTTTTTCTCTGAAACCAATTGAGAGTTTCCTTTGCTGTATGCTTTGGATCGTTGTCCTGCTGGAAGGTCCACCAGCATCTCATCTTCATCATCCTGGTGGATGGCAGCAGATTCTTCTCAAGAATCTCCCGGTAGAGGGCTCCATTCGTCGTTCCTTCAATTATATGAAGTCTGCCAGTAAAGTACCATGCGGTGAAAAACAGCCCCACACCATGATGCTTCCACCTCCAAACTTCACTGTTGGTATAGTGTTTTTAGGGTGATGTGCAGTGCCATTTCTTCTCCAAACACAGTGTGTAATATGACAGCCAAAAAGTTCAATTTTGCTCTCATCTCACCAGACTACACTCTCCCAGTATTTCATAGGCTTGTCCAAATGAGTTGTAGCAAACTTTAAATGAGCTTTGACATGCCTTTTCTTTAGTAACGGAGTCTTGCAGGGTGAGCGTGCATAGAGGCCATGGCGGTGGAGTGCATTGCCTATTGTTTTCTCTGTGACGATGGTACCTGCTGCCTCCAAGTGTTTCTGGAGCTCTTTCCACTTGGTGCTTGGCTCTTGGGCTACTCTTCTAACTATTCTTCTGACTCCCTGGTCATAAATCTTGCGAGGAACTCCTGTGCGTGGCCGGTTGACGACGGAGTGATGTTGCTTCCACTTGCGGATAATGGCCCCAATGGTGCTTACTGGAAGATTCAGAAGTTTTGAAATACGTCTGTATCTGATTCTATCTATATGTTTCGCAACAATAAGGTTGCAAAGGTCTTGGGAGAGCTCTTTGCTTTTACCCATCATGAGATGTTTCTTGTGTGACACCTTGGTAACGAAAAGCCTTTTTATAGACCATCAATTTACTAACCCAGCTGATATTAAGTTGCACAGTTAGGCTCTACTTCATGAATGGATGACTTTTCCCTCTCCTTTTCTTAAATTTTTTCTTTTTTTATAAATTGTGACTTTAGAAATGAATTTTTAAATAAATTACTTATCACCAGTTTTTTCTTTTTAAATTTTTGCGACTTGCAAATTGCTGTGGGCTATACCATTATCACGGGGGTGTAGTTTGGAGGAACAGACTTGCATGGACGTTCAGAAGGAAACCTATGGCACGCATTGGGGTATTATTGACAATGGGCAATAGCGAGTGACGGATCACATGATTCCGTCCACCTGTCTCTCCGAAGATTTTTTTCTCTCCAAGTCTATTTAAAAAGCATTCTCACAAAAAACGTGGTAATCTCCTGGATTGCTATGAATTTCCTTTTAAATTGAGGGTTATTGAAAATGTATTATGTATTAAGATCTTTGTAGCTTACTTGCCAATTCATTTCTCCTACTAAGGAGAAGAAAACTGCTTCATGGAGGCTGGACAAGTGAAGAGCTCCGAATTCTGAAAATGAATCTTCTTGTAAAGGTGTTAATATATAAGAATAGATCAATAAGAATAAACGAATGGATTTATTTTGGAATGATAAGCGTGAAATTCGGGACTCTTTAAGGCAATGGCGGCTGGCTGGACTGGCCAAACAGGCTACGAGTGGCAGTTTGGTAATTAATTAATTTAATGTAATGGGAATACATTTGTTAAATTTTATTTTTTATTTTTTAATAATGCACAAGAATAGATCCAATAGAATTGATTAATGCAATTCGTTTCCGAGTCAGAGTAGAAGGAGGAGCGCAAAATTCAGAGCTGTTCAAAGCAATAGCAGCTGGTACTCGGCCAGTTATGAGCCACAGTTTTCTTCCGGTTGGAAATGAATTTCATTCAAGGAGAAATTGACCTCGTAAATTGTGAGCTCCTTATAAATGCCTTAATACATAAGAAAAGATGAGAAATCGAACCCCAATCATCCACTCAACTGCGGGGATCGAACGACGCAAAGCCGTAACTTTTATGCTTGTGTGGCCCACTAAGTGTACAGATGTGCTTGCCACTCTGTGGGTCGTGCGAATGGTTTATCTACTCTAGTGTCTCTCCCTCTTGCCCTTGTTCCAATATAATCACCCCCTCTGCGTGCCAATGGTGGCACGTACGCGTGCAATAGGTTTGGTACAGCCCACAACGCATTTTGCAAGACACACACACACACACACAAAATAGAATATTGGTGATGTAACTTATTTAAAAAATAATTTCCTAATTGGCAATTTAGAAAAAAGTAAAATTGAAGAAAAGGAGAGGAAAAACTAAATTATCCATTCATGAAGTGACCGGAAAATGAATAATGAAAGTTTCAAATCATTTTTCTATTTTTGTGTTTGGATTGTTGTGGTCTGAAAAATGAACTGTAAAGAGTTACACGGACCTAGAACCTTTGAAGACCCTCTTTTGACCAAATCCCGGATTTTTGTTTGTTTTTTTTAAGCAGTACGGGTAAAGTGGGACAGAGGGAAAATGATTCTCTAGAAAATATCTACATCTATTTGGAGTGAATTTGTATATTTTCATATACACTTTCACATCATAACATTAAGTTAACGTTTACCTTTTTATAACCTTAACAAGATTTACCTCAAATTTCTGTCATTTTCTTTACCATTGCTTTTCCTAACTGTGGTCATGAAATGAGCTCTGCCACACATCCTAAATTAAAATCATCAATTTAAAACCTCAAAAAGATAAAGGGATAGTTGACCCTAAAATGAAAATTCTCTCATCATTTAGTCACCCTCATGCCATTCCAGATGTGTATGACTTTCTTTCGTCTGTTGAACACAAATGAAGATTTTTAGAAGAATATTTCAGCTCTGTAAATCCAAAAATCTGATGCTCCAAAAAGCACATCAAGGCAGCATAAAAGTTATCCATATATGGTTTAATCAATGTCTTCTGAAGTGATCTAATCTGTTTTGGGTGAAAACAGACCAAAATATTGCTCCTTTTTCATTGCACACCTTGCAATTGCAGTCTACAGGTCTGATCATTATTTCAAGTTCGATTACACTTACTATTACAGCTGATGTCAAGATTTACAGTAAAACAGGACTTAAATATTGAACTGTTTCTCACCCATAACTATTATATCACAACTGAAGACATGGATTAAACCACTGGAGTCTTATGGATTACTTTTATGCTGCCTTTATGTGCTTTTTGGAGCTTTAAAGTTTTGGCCCCATTGACTTGCATTGTCTGGACCTACAGAGCTGAAATATTCTTCTAAAAATCTTCGTGTTCAGCAGAAGAAAGTCATACACATCTGGGATGGCATGAGAGTGAGTAAATGATGAGAGAATTTTCATTTTTGGGTGAACTATACCTTTGATTATTTACTCCCCAAAGATTAGTTTAGTAATGATTTATAATGATTTGAGGAAATTCATATGGATACAATGTGGATCAAGCTTAAATGTCTGTTGTCACTTTAACCATATTCACCCTATATTATACAATTTGCAACATTTACAATTCACATTAAACACGAAAATACCACAAGATAGAGGTAGCAAAAAACTGCCCTGAGAATTGAAATATTAGACTTTTTACATTATACCAGTAAAAGCTCAGCTTTACTAACTAAACTGAAACTACAAAACACTGAGAAAACTAAAACTAACAGAGAAAAATAAATGAAACTTAATTATGGCAATTTGAATATAAAATAGAAATAAAAAAATAACAAAATCCATAACTATTACACTGATTTTGAAGAGGGTGCTGTTCCTTTGGCTGTCCTGAAGGCCAGACTCAAAGTCTTGAATTTGATGCAGTCAGCCAGGGGAGAGAAATCGGTGGTGTGACGTGAGCCTTCTTTGGCTGATGGAAGACCAGGCGCACTGCTGCAATGGTTTACTATTGCGGTGTATCATATTGAGACAGGAAAGGTTTCATTTTCCTGATTTTGTAAAGGCAAAAGTCAGATTGTTTGATATGTGGGCATTTGAAGTTGGTCATCGGCCACCACTTCCGGGCTGTCCTGGATGGCGTAATTGTTAAACAAGTGTTAAAATCTAAAACTGTATGCTTTGGTTCTCCGTTGTCATCGGCAACCACTTCCGGGCTGTCCTGGATGGCGTAATTGTTAAACAAGTGTTAAAATCTAAAACTGTATGCTTTGGTTCTCCGTTGTCACACTATGTTCAGTCATTTGCTAACAAGAATCAACACATATAGCCACTGTGTATTGTAAAGGGTAAATACATTCAAGCAACACAAGACAGAGCACAATTCAGTGTAATGTACAAATTGAAGACCAATTCAGTATTCAAGTATTGCAATGACTTGTTAATTTTGAATGCTGAACATCCTAAAAATGCCAGGAGATTTCTCAGATCTTGAATATCTTGGTCATTTTAGGTTTTTACAAAGGGCTGAAATTTGCCTTACATTTTATTGGCTTTTACTTCGTTATGCCTGTTGTCTTCCCGGTCAAAAATGACCAGCCAATGGAAAAGAATGGATTCATTAGACTACAAAACACATGACTATTAACTGTTCAGGACCACCCTAATCCTTTAGATGAGCACAGATTTGGATGTTTGCAAGTTCCTCAGACAAAGGATTCCTTACTAGCACACATCGTGCATTAAGTGCCCTTTTGTGCAGTGTCTTTCCATGTAGCCTACACTCTTCCATGTACAATTTGGAAATGGAGAATGAAACAGTTCTGTCAAATTAAAAAGCATTATTTAATAATTGGTACGATCAGCTATATGCATTGTAAAGTCCAGATTCTAGGCTTTAAAACTCCCATTTAGTGGTTGTTATTTTACTTTATTTCTGCAGGGAGTACCCACCTACTGGCCCAGTTTAAGCTCTGTTCAATTAATCCCATCAATGAAATTACATTTTTAAAAATGTAAAGTTATTTGGCTACTAAAATTGATAAGTTCTAATGCAACATCTTGAACATATGCAGTATGAGAGTGGGCTGGTCATTTTTGACTGGGAACCAAAAAGGAGTTGGCACAAAACAATTTTTAGTCCTTTGTTTTCAGGTGGCTTGCATCTGGTCTTTCCTTGATGCAAGACTTTGAGAACGGTTACTTGGTTTCACAAGTCATCTTCAGTTTCTTGTGTGAAAGTTTAAAGGACAGAATAATTTTAATGTATATGCAGTAAATACATAAAGACTTGGGATCTTATTAAACTTAAATGCACATGAAGGAGAAACTATTGTTTAATGTATAGATTAATATTTTTACCATTTGGTTTACACAATTCAATGAGGGAATTGTAGCAGTAGCTGAGGCGCAAATTATTGGGGAGAACAAATTCTGCAGTAGAAATCAATGGTTTGACAGGAAAGGGAGGCTTAGTTCAATGCAGATAAGTAACAAAATTAAGATAATGACGTGGTCTACATACACTCAGATGTTCAATCTTTTGTGTGGGTTTGTCAGGTGACACCCACACGCCAAACAAGATTAAAATCTACCCAAGTAGATTTTCTTTGGCCTTAATTCTTGCACTGCTTTATCAAACAGACATCTTAATTCCTTCAAGTACAGAAATGGAAGTGCATTGGAGCATTAATAGATTGCTTGCACGGATTAAGCAAATGGTCTTAAACCATTACATAAAATGCAATATGCCGGATGTCAACTCCGAATTGTGCCCCCGCCCCCCACCCAATTAAAAGCTCCAAGTACAACATATGACAGCTTGAGAATGCTTGTTGGCCTTTAAAACAAGAGACATGGTGCTACAACACAAATTCATAAATATTTTATTGAATTCAAAAGCAACTGGAAGTCTCATGCACAGGGGGAGGAGTAAGTAGTCTCAGACTGGTTACCTTAGAGAAAAAGGATTAGACAAGTTTAGTGGTATGCAGTATACAAGGAATCATTGATAGAAATCATGTTCTTTGATCAAGCCATAGCCTACTTGGTTCATAGTAGTCATAGACTTTGATCACAGCTGGCCTGACATTCTTCACTTGGAAAGCTCTTGTTAGTTGTACACTGAAGCTCAGGGGAATATCTTTCGGAACCTGCAAGATATAGACAAACATGAGCACACACCCACATGTATTCACAGCCATTTAAAAGTGCCACTCTTACCGCTCTCAAATACACTAGGACATGATCATCGTCATAATCAACACGCTCCACGATTGGCACAAATGAATTGGGTGGGGTAAACTAAAAGGAGGAAGTCTAAGATTAGTCATTAACAACTTGCTGTAAGTGTTGACTGTGACCGTCTTTGCCTTAAAAAGGTTAAGTCAATTCAAACCAACCGTTGAGGGGTCTGCTGTGAACCCCGATAGGAGTTTAATATCCACCATTACCATGTTGGTACTTGCTCGTGTCCCACTGTATCTGCAAGAAAGAACATTACACTAACATTTGCTATGCTCATGGTGCAGAGCACACACACACACACACACGCCGTCTTGGGAACTAGGCAACTACAGCGCATTTAAAACATTCAACCGGAAACTAGTGGGCCGCACCATTTCTAAAAGGAAGTACGTCATGAGGCTCAGTGCAAGTAGTCCACTGCAACCTAAGAGTCCAAGTCTTCCATCCATAATTTAAACTGCAAGTAGCCCAAGTTTGCAATACAGGGAGAAATTTGCCAATTGATAAGACCAAAATCATAATGAGCTGGCATTATAATGCAGGTCTAAAACTGGTTCTTACTTGACAGTGAAGCTCAGCATCAGTTTTGCAAGGCAGTCACCAGTGACCTTAGCTTCAACACTCAATGAGTTGGTGTTCTGAACAGGTGCTGGGATGTTGTAGAACAAGGCGATCTGTATGGGGGTATTCATTAAATGTTAATATATAAATAGTTAGCCACTGAATGAGTAGAAATGACAGAAGCCAACATGCAGTACTGACCTGCACAGACACACAAGCAGAGCCCTTCACGTCAATAGTATATTTGCCTGGAATGTTTTTCAGTGGCTTCTCCTGATACAGTAGCTTGTTAGTCTTATTCACAACAAATTGGTAAGTTTCTGCCACTGACGAGACAGTCACTGTGCTGGAACCACTGGAGTGGAACACTCTGGCGTACACAGACAGAGCCTGAAGGGCCACCACTGTGTCCTAACACCACATTGTGATCATTCGAACGTGTCAATTACATGTAGAAAACACAGGCAACCAACAGTATTAAACAGCATTTTAAAATTAAATAGGTCGAGAAACCTGTGTGGAGGAGAACCCGCCATAGGGATTCTGCTGCTGCACAAGCCAGTGTACAATCTGGTTAGCATAGCCCAGGTCTACTGCAGAGAGTGGATTTACAGTGAGAACAGCTAGCAGCACATACGAGCTGATCTCCACTGCCAAAGAACCAGTCGTTTTGGTGCCAGACACCATCTGAGACCAGTGAAGACCTCCTGCATGACAACACCTTGCTTACAAAAAACATTTGAGGAGCTTATAAAATGGTCAAGATTACAGGTGTTCCTTACCACTTGTAATGGCAACACTGTCCAACTTTGTTAAGAGAGTCTGTCGAGTGTTTGTCTCTCCAGCAAGGCTGAAAGTGTAGGCAAGCAGAGCAGTGGTGTAAGTGTTCATTACATTCCCAATGACCGGCCTCAAGCAGGACAAACCCCTGTCAACTACTGGATCCTGTAACAAAACAATGCATTCGAAAAATGATGTGCAGAGAAGCATGCATTATCAAGTTGATACCTGCAGATGTACTTACAGAGACTGGAGTTTGCAGTTCAAGCAAAGTTATCATAATGTAAGCGGTCATTGTTACATCATCATCTACACCACCCTGTAACGCATTGGGGAAGCAATTTCATTTCCTTGATCACCAGACTTGGATATTCTTGGACAAAAATAAAATCATACCTTCATTTCGTTGTGGTAAAGAAATCCTTCTTCCGCAAAACAACCATCTGGACCTTGTTTACTTACTAACCAGTTTGTTGCATTACGAATGACATCTGGATCAATATATATGTACATCTGTGCTTTGCCAAAACACCTCAGAACAAATGACGTCAACCTGGAAGGGATTTTAAGAAATTAGTTTTCCTAAAATTTACCAGAGGCATCTGCAAAAGGATTCTACATACCATGTATTCCCTAGTCCAGTACCGAATGCACTGTATGAACCATCGGGATGTTTGTAGTTCAGTTCTCTCTGGTATCCTGTTTTGTTTGACAATTAACATGGGGAAATTATATAAACCCCAAAATCGAACAGATGTTCTTACAGGAACCACAATATTCTCAGAATTTGAATTTAAGGTGGTCTTCCAATCACACTCCACTTACCAATCCTTAGGAAGTTAAGGGCCGTCTCTCTGCTGACAGTGGTAAGCTGTTCCATAGACGCCAGGTAGCCAAGAACATAAATAATGGGACAAAATATAGCAGCGTTCTGTTCTCCACAGCCAGATGGCTGCTGTACCAGTCCATCAAGATTCTTTAATGCACGGCCCAATATGTCCCCTACAAGAGAGATGCAAGTCAACCTGAAAGCTCTGCATCCAGTGGAAAGTCCTTTATTCCAACAGTTACACAGCCGCTCTTTGAAAAACTTTACCAACAACTGAAACCGAACATCTGGTGGATCCACTTATTACATTTGCAGGTACAGTCAGAGTCACCTGTTCCAAGACACTGCTTTCTATCAAACACAGAATTAGAGACCCATCTCAGGAGGATCAAGGCAACCTTAAAATCTAAAGTGACAGCAACAGGAAATTGGCAAATCAATTAATGGGGAGGTGGGGGTGCAGACAAACCCTGTGGACACAGCAACCAACTGTAGGTTTTTGTCCTTTCAACACCTTCAGCCTACAAGAAAATACATACATGTAATACAAGTTGATAAATATTGAAGACATTCCAGAAGCTTTACTAAATGTGCCGACCTGTACAAGTAGACTTCGAGTGACTACATCAATGCGTCCTCTCTGTGGCACAGTCACAGGCTCATTGCCACACCGAGCTGGAGACTTCACGGCCTGTGCGCTAATAGTCACATTCAGCACTCCTGCAATAGAATACATTTAAAAGAAATGCCACTTCTCATACACAACACCTCATGCAAGTGGAGTTGAAACAAACCAACAACAAGGGGAACAAGTGTCCATTTAAAGGTCTTCCGCCCATTCGCACAGAGACAGGAGGAATATAGAGGAGAGTTGGCTTGAAGAGTGTAGTTTGAGGAAGCTGCTGGAGTTGCTGTGACCTGTCATGGAAGGAAATGGAGTTTCATATTTGAACAAAAAAAAATTAATAAGTCAAATTATTAGACATTTTCTTGGAGATCTCACCATGATGCACTTGGACAAATAGTTGAAGACAGTGGCCTTCAGCTCAAAGCTCTCACCACGGATGATCGAGTAAGGTAGAGAGAGCTCCAGGAAGAAGGGCTGGAAAACAGTCAGCTGAGCAGGGAGAGCCAGACCCAGACCTTTGGGGGACAGGCAGAAAACCTCCATCACCCAAGTGGTAATGGTGTCAGGAACCTTGACATTAACCAGAGCTGTTCCAGAAGCCCTTTGTAGGGGGAGAAGAGATAAAATGAAGGCACCAAGCCAAACCAATCAACAGCAGACAGATTACTGAAGTTACAGGACACTTCACTAACCCCACATCATTAAGTTGCCATAGCCACGTCTGTGGAAACACTTTCCGTATGGTCACTTTAGGTGAATTAGCTGAGCCTACAGTCCGTCTTGGTGGTTCAGCAGCAGCAATTGCCATGACACCAGGACGAAACGTCACTAAAAGCAAGGAACAAAAAGCCAAGCCATTAAAACCTTCTACATACATTTTTGCAAACCCAAATGCACATTTGATGCCATGCAACAGTGGTTCTCAATCGTGGACCTGGAGTGCCTCTGCACAACATTTTGGGGGTCTCCCATAGAGACTGGCTCTACTTAACAGCTGAAGCAATGCGTTAACGGACATCCAAAAATTGCAGTTCTGGGGGTACCTCAGGACAAGGATTCAGATTCACTGCAATAGACAGTCATGAGTAAACCGCAAAAGACTCCAGGGCCACATCAGATGAGGTTTAGTGTCAAAATAAAAACTTGTGTAGCCTAGCATTTGAGCTGTAAAACCACAAGCGACCTACTGAAAATCTGCCTATACATAATGCTTCCTCTATCCTGGACTATGGTAATAATGCATACTTAAATTAGTCGTAGCTAGGCACGATCAATGGATGCTAACGTGTGTGTGCCACCCCCCCCCCCCAACATTTATACCATGATGAAAAGAATTCACACTGCAACCCCCCAAATGTCAAAGAAATCTACACCCTTGTATGGCAACTACTAAAAGACGTTGACAGTTGCACAACTACAGGCAGTGCAGCCACACCGTTGCCTGTGGTGAGGGGGGCAGTGACAGTCACCCAAAATGGGATTGATTCTTACACATCCCAAAGGCCAATGAAAAGGCCAAAACTTAGACTGCAGCTAAACATCCAGTCTACACTTCAAAAGGCTCAGTGACACTTCAAACTGGCAGTGGCCGATTTAGCTTTATTAGTGCTTAAATCATACCTTCCTCAAGGTTGCACTGTGGTTTTAGAGCAGCCAAATTGGTTACAATCTTCAGCCCCATATTCTGTCAAACAGTAAAAACACAGTACAATTAAAGCACACTAGAAAGTAAAGGTTACTGGCACCAAATGAGTAATGAAAGCTTTCAATATACTATTAAACTGGCCAAGTACTTGGTTACCTTTAAGGTGTAATAAGCCTGGGTATTGCCCTGGGGTCTTGGAATAGGCAAAATGCTCCGGCGTGCAGAAGCAAGAACAGGTATAATAGGCAGCCAGGGTACAATAGGCGGACATTCTGGTTCATCCTCTACGTCAAAAGGGTAACCAGAGAGTGTCTGGACTGGCAGCAAATTGAAGATCTACGATTGGGATACAAAGTGGGCATTCCAGTTGCTGTCAATGTTTTTGGCAGAAGCATCAACTACACAATGGAAGTGTGTAGACCGTTTACAACTGATATGCAAATCAAAAGACCATAAACTCTGTACAACACACTGGATTGGATCACAAATTTAGAGACAAGTCCAGTTAGTTCCCAGAAATGCAAACAAGTCATTTAAAGAGAAGGTGCATTTTACCATGGTGTAGAAAAGGTAGGGGACCACAACAGTAAGTGTAATTGAATATAGAGCACACACCGCTTCAGCAGTCAAACGTCTCCCTGGCTCCAAAATTAATACACTCTGATCCACAGCACTAAGGCAACAAACCGAACCAGGTTCAGCAGAGAGTTTTATGGTGTTCTTCTCTCCTGGAACCGCTTTATCAGGGGAGAACAGCACAGACACCTGCAACAAAACCAGGGTTTAAGTGACAGATCTTGCTGCAAGCTCCATTTTAGAGGATGGCGATATACTGTAAAGGTGCCAAAAGACCCCAAACAAGCTTTACCCACCATACCTGGGTTCTTAAACAGTTTTCGGTGTCAACATGTTTGCCATCAGCAACTACACTTTCACTAGGTAGAACGCAGTATGCCAGAATTTGCACTACTGGAGCGAGATTTGGTCCTACAGAGAGCATGAAAGACACCGTGCCACTCAACACTGCATTAGAAGCAGTCACTTGAATAGTCTCGTATCCATGTTTAACAATCACTCCTTTGGACAAGACCTGTGACAAAGACAACATTGCCAATAACCAAACAGCACAGCCAATAATAGAACTACTCCGAGGACTGTGGTCTTTATACAAACCATGTAGACAATGTCTGTGCTGTAGACACCGTCAAAGGTCTCTCCAACAAAAGAATATTTTAAGGTGACTGGAAATGACACACCACACTTCAATGGTTGCTTCAGCTCCACTATAGTAAGTGTACTCATTGTTGGAGCAGTGGAAGCAGAATTTTGAAAAAGCTGAACAGTTTTCTCTGCTGAAGTGAAGTATGCCTCTTTGTAGCCATTAACATTATCTGGAGTAACGCTAGCCTGAAAGAACAATCAGCACTTATTAAAAAAATAAAAACCACCCCACTTCAAGAATTCAATACACAGACAAACTCAAATTCTACCGTCAGAAAAACATCATTGTTGGGAAAACTGGTAGTACTGATGGAGAAGGATGCCAGTCCATTGCGGTCCGTTTTGAGGCTCTTGAGCTCTATTGGGGGCCAGCTCCAATGTCCCAAGATATATACAGCTTTGCCTGGAATTGGCATCCCACTGAAACTGGTAACTCTGACCTGTGTAGTTGGAATTTAAATATTTAAGAAACTTCCATTCAATACACTGAGCTAGTATGAAATTTGTACTTGCCTTTCCCTCTAGAACTGATCCACGTGTAAAGATATTAGGGATCTCCATAAATATGACCCTTCCAATTTCATACGTTAAGAATATAGTTTCAGATTTTGTCTGGACTATATCTAGAGAGTTGGAACACAATCATGATCTGCTGGTTAACATTAAAAACCATACATGACACTATACAACATACAAGGCAGACTGTACTTTAGAAATTTGTCAAAAGCTTACCCGTTCCTTCTTCAGTTACACTTGCATTTACTAGGAGTGAATCTTGCAGAGAGCTCTCAAATCTGGAGCTCAGGAAGGCAGATGTACTGAAGATAATGGAGGCACAACCGGTCTCATTCATCTAAGAACAGTGGGAAGTCAAAAATATAGCCACCGCAAGTGGCAATCAGGGGCCAAGCACACATGGACCTTGTTCACAGTAGCTTTTCATCTTGTTTTTGACAAAATGAAAACATGGGACAGACTTGGTATATTCAATGGGTTGTGTGTTTTTTTTGCCTTGATTCCCTCCTCGAGTTGTGAATATTAGATGCGATCTAAAACCTTTATATGGCTTCATACAACGCATGCAGTTGAAGAGACTGCAAGTCTCTCAGCCTTGTTCATTCTCATCAAAAATCTAATATACCACTACTGTGAATAAGGTCTACAGCCAACACAGGCTATTAGGTCATCAGAATGTTGTGCATCCAACTATTGGAATACATCTGGCAAATTGGTCGTTTGTACATTTCTGATTCTCAATGAATGGCTTAGGCTAGATATTATGTGTCAGTGTGCGCATAAATGACGACACTACACACAGCAGAGTAAAGGGAACACTTTGAAGGGTTTAGAGACTAATTTTTGATAACTTTGTCAGGAGGGTCTGTAGATGTAAATTAAAATTGTGGGAACAGGCAAACAGCCTAGGAGGGGTTTGAAAAAGTAGGTTATAGCCCTTACGGTTGTTGCTAATATCTCTGCAATGTAAAAGCCTATAGCGCTAACCAGGCAAGTCAGATGGGAGTGTGCACGCTTAAGTTGGGGGTTTGGATTTGGGACCATCCTGCCAAGTTTGGGGATCTCTACAACGGTCTCTGACGCCAAGACACTTTTAGAAATATGAAGATCAGTACAAACACAATAAGGTTCCAGCACTTTCAGTGCTTGGGCCCCTAAATATCAAGGGTAGGGACTCACCAAACCAGTTTTATCAGAGCACAGAGGAATCATCCCAATTTCTGTTCTGAGCTGAAAAGGATTACGGCACACCTGAACCCATGCTTTACCAGGAACAGGTTGTTCATATGTGTACCTGGGAAATTATACAAGCAACAAATTAAAACAATTAGCCTAGTCATTCCAAATGGGGGGCGGGGGGTCAACTTACCTTCCACAAACCTCAATCTTAAGCTCAACTTCACCAACACTCTGTGTCTGTGGCACTTTCACAGTGATGTCAAACTTGGGTAAAACTGGGTTAGAAAAATCTAAACTCAACTCCTGCTGAAAAACAATCTATAAAAATGTTGCTGTACATCGTACAATGACTTACCATACTTTTTCACCTCAAAAGGCCATTTAAAAATCTGGTCTCCAATAAAAGCCATCAGCGTGTACATGCCTAGTTGAGCTTCTGGGTTTAATTCATGAGAAAGCTGCAATATCCACTTTGAGGAAGAAACATTTGTCCACTGACCAATCCTGTTATTCTTACTGTCCTATTAAAAATCAGAAAAAGCTCAACAAAATGCTTGATAAAAGCACCCAAAATTTTATCAGAAGCACAGTGTTTTGTCCAAACCATGTACAGGTGAACCTTACCTCCACCACAACCATACTGTACTGTAAAGAAGAAGAGTACCACCATTAAACATTTTAGCATCACAATTCAACTCTGTACACATGTGCTCCAGAAGTATTGCATGTGTGGTGTGTTGGTATAAGAGAGAGAAGTAAGAACCAACCATTTGATCAAGAGGCACAAAATTGTCATCCATGGTTACAACTCTGAAGAACACTGCAAAATGAGAACAAAGTTACAAATATGACAGGCTTGACAAGAAATGCAGGCTAAATATTTTCTACACTCCAAATATTGAAGCGTCAATCATTCACAGCTCACCTGTCTGTCCTGGATTATAGATGGGTTTATCCGTTTGGATGAACGTCAAATTGCCGAAACTTTTCAAAAGGACTTTTCTCTCCTCAGCCACGTTAAAAGACCTCCCCTGAATTATGGTCTTTATTTTTTGCACTGATTCTCCCACAACCAGTGGAGCCTTAGAGAAATAAAGGGGTGGGGGGTGTAATTACAACCGTCACAAAGCATAGCTCGAGAGACAAGCAAATATTAGTTGTGGCCATTGATGACGGACCTGGAAGTTAAGGCAGTGATGAAATCCAATCTTAGTTTTAATCTCAAACAGCACCGTATTCAGGTCCTCATTAACCAGATAAATCCTCATTGAAAGGGTCTCATTTGGCTTGTAAAGACTAACACAAAGTTTGGGCTGAGAGCCGGACTCAATCACTACAGGAAACGTTACTATGAAAAATCTGTTGGGAGACAATGAGAGATAAGTTTCAGAAACAATATGAAAACCACACAAGTTGAGGCTGCAGTGCAAAAACTCCACAAGATTGCAAAGTGTGCACAAAGAATTCACTTCCAACATAGGCTAAGAGTTTTAAATCGTTCTTTTGATTCATACAGTATTAAGCACAGTAATATTGCTTAGGTGAACAGAAGCCCATACACACGATATTTCTCAATTTAGCCCCATTTAAGACTTCCACATTTGTAGTGTAGCATTTTTTCATGGCCACCTCATTAAATGTTTTAGAACTTCTCAAAAGTCAAATCAGAATTTGAAATTGTTCATTCTGTGTGGCTCAGTCTTGATTAGAGCCATTTTGTGCAAATCAGGCAAAGTTTAAATGAGCAGTTGTTAGAGGAAACAAAAACCAATCCAAGATGCAGGCACAAGGTGACGCATTAATACGAGTAGTCCATTTGAATCACTGTAATTAGAAAAAAAAAAAAAAAAAAGAATAGTCTCTTTTGAACCGTTTGGCCTAGAGACAAGTGCATTTGAGCTGGTGGTGCCAAGCCCCAGATTGTCTGGGGGCCATTTAAGCCCACCTCTGTGTGCTAAATGTTATCCATTTTCCAAACAGTTTATTGGGCTGCCATAGACTCCCAGCCAAGAACACAAAGAAAAACGGATACAATAGTGCCCCCTTTTGTTCCCTCAAATTAATTCTGATGGAAATTTGTTATCAAATTGAAATGCAGTAGTCTTACTAGGCCAAAATATTTGCACCATTTGAAGATATTGTATAAAAATTGTAGAACAAAATGTAACGGCACAGGGAGACTTTAGTTATTAGGCTTTTTTTTTTTTTTAATTGAACAGAAGCGTCAAGTAACGAACTCTCAAGCCCAGTTCTTTCAGAAAGCTTCATTGTGCCATCACGTAGCCAAATGTCTCAATTCAGGCAACAAAACTGGCAAAAAAAAAAAAAAAAGAAAAAAATACTAGTAAAATACATGTTACCAAAACCATAAATAACAGCACTTCTATTGCCGTTTAAAACCCCGAGCTCGTCAGTTCAAGTGACTCACTTCATTGTTCATTTACATGGCCGAACGAACCGATTCACTGGAATAAATCCAGACTCTCCAAAAAAACATTTAAACCTTTAAGATGACTTACGGTCCTGCTGTTGCGCCATTTACACAGAAGAAAAGGCCTAAAATGAGCCATTTCCAAACACAAATCTCCTTGACAGCCATGATGAATGTCAATCATCCACAGGAAATTTACCAAACCCGTTCAACGTCACAATGAGATGATGAGAAGGACCTGCAACACCAATTATTCGTCTGCTCAACTAATGCAACTGAATTTGTAATTCGAATAATCACTCGGCTAAATTCACTTACTGTTAAAACACATCAACAACAAACTGCCTTCTCCGAACAAGCGAAACTGCGTCATTTAAAGAAGAGATCTAGCCAGCGACTTAATTAATTTACAATAACAGGTAACAGCTGGGCTCAATGACATCAGAGGTTTGCCCCTTCTGAATCTATAGAACCTATACGAAATGTATTTTTAGTATAGATGTTGTTCCTTTTGCCAACACTGTGTCTGCGGCACTTTCACAGTGATGTGAAACTTGGGTAAAACTGGGTTAGAAAAATCTAAACTCAACTCCTGCTGAAAAACAATCTTTAAAATGTTGCTGTACATCGTACAATGACTTACCATACTTTTTCACCTCAAAAGCCCATTTAAAAATCTGGTCTCCAATAAAAGCCATCAGCGTGTACATGCCTAGTTGAGCTTCTGGGTTTAATTCATGAGAAAGCTGCAATATCCTCTTTGTTGTGGAAACATTTACCACCATTAAACATTTCAGAAACATAAACATTGCCAGTAATCCTACTTTTACCAGTTGTGTTGGTATAAAAGAGATGAAGGAAGAGAGAGTGAAGAGTAGGAAACAACCTTTGATCAAGAGTCACAGAATTGTCATCCTAAATGGTTACAAATCTGAAGACCACTGCAAAACGAGAACAAAGTTACAAATATGACAGGCTTGACAAGAAATGTAGGCTAAATATTTTCTACACTCCAAATATTGTGACAGATTACAACTGTCGCAAAGCATAGAGAGAAAAGCAAATATTAATTGTGGCTGTTCTGATGATGGACCTGGAAGTTAAAGCAGCGATGAAATCCCGTCCTAGCTTTCATCTCAAACAGCGCCGTATTCAGGTCCTCATTAACCAGATAAATGCTCATTGAAAGGGTCTTATCTGGCTTGTAGAAACTGACACACAATGTGTTTTATGAGGGCCTTTAGCCCCTGCAACAGGGGGGCTAAAGTCTTCTTCTGTTCTTGGGTGCAGGTGGCATCTTATTTTTCTGGATGCAGGGGGCTGTCAAGTATTAAGAACAAAATATTTACGTAGCTTTTGTTTAAACAGAACTATGAAAAAAAAAAGCATGACAAGTTTGCTTTGCTGTGTTCTCCAATTTTTGATTATTCAGATTGGTTTATTTCAGCGTAAAGGTGTTATACACACACACACACACACACACACACACACACACACACACACAAGGAAAATTCAGTAACTACACATTGTCAAAAGTCCCTTTCAAGACAAGTCGGTCCACACGCCAGCCATATTGGGAAAGGAAATTTGA